>NC_085879.1:11507852-11512852 GCF_034702125.1 Engraulis encrasicolus
CATCCTATATAGAACTGCACCTTCTGTCATCATGTACTGTACAGTAAAGCAGAGAGAGGGAGGGGGCGAAAACAGAGCTTTATTATGGGTGAATCATACATCACTTGTGAATCATACATTAATTAAACCTCCAGCAAGATGATGCCAGACAGAGAGAGATCAAGTAAGTCTGAGAGAAAAGGGGGAGGAGAAAGATAGAGAGACAGAGAGAGAGAGAGAGGTTATGAAATCAACCAGACAAAAAAAGTCTGAATCATACATCAATTAAACCTCCAACAAGATGATGACAGACAGAGAGACATGGTTGTCAAAGTCTGAGAGAAAGGGGGATAGAGCGAGTGTAGAAAGAGTCGGAGGCAGGGAGGGAGCGAGAGATGGGGAGAGAGGGATGGAGGGAAAGAGAGATGGGTTGGGCGGTAACAAAGAAAGACAAAGGGGGAGAGCAAGAGGAGGATCAGGAAAGAAAGGAGAGAGAGACAGACAGACAGAGATGACGCTGAAGAGAGCCAGAGAAGGATGAGAGAAAGAGAGAGTAGATAGAGGATGAGAGAAAGAGAGAGTAGATAGAGAGATATAGTGAGGGGGTGATTGGTGTCGAGAGAAAGAAAGAAAAAAAGAAATGGCTGGCTGAGCAAAGCCTGAGAAATCACTCTAGTGATCCATCGTCTCATGTTCTGTGGACTTCTCAAATCCCCTGACCCTCTATACTATCCCCCTAATACACACACAATTCTTTCTCTCTCTCTCTCTCTCTCTCTCTCTCTCTCTCTCTCTCTCTCTCTCTCTCTCTCTCTCTCTCTCTCTCTCTCTCTCTCTCAATGAAGAGGACTAACAGATGGACGTTACTCTTAGCAGCACACCTACAGAAAATAAGTCAAAAAGGCACAATGCATTGCCCTGAACATTTTTGTACGTGAAATGTACAAAAGGACAGTATGTGCTTTGTTATTCTTTCACAATTCTCCATTGTACAGTAAATAATGTTTTTTCTCCCACACAGCAATAACAATAAAAAGCACAAAACAAAAAGACAAACATACTGCCTACAAAGGCAAAGTGCAGTATCACCAAGATTGAAACTGGGAAAAATTATATGAAATGTGGCAAACAGCAGCATTGCATTACTTTGGTGATGCGACAGCCAGACTAGACATAGAGCTGACCTTGGTCTGAAGGTGATCCACGTAGTCAAGAGCCTCCTGAAACTTATCTGCAGCCACCTAGAATAGAATAGAATAGAATAGAATAGAATACAATACAATACAATACAATACAATACAATACAATACAATACAATACAATACAATACAATACAATAACAAGTTAATCTACATTAAAGGCCAACTTCCGATAAAACACAGTTTTACTCACTCCTTTTGAAAATCGGACGGTCACCCCAAGTTAAACTCACTTGCAAGGCTCTCATAGCGGTGCGTCACCTCGCCTGGCTGTGTTTCCCGGTGTTTCCCAATTGACATAAATAATGCAGAGAAACGAGCGAATCACGAAAGCCTTTCTGTGTTGCGTCACGTCAAAAGAAGGTGTTGCCCACAAAGGTTTATGTCGACCCATTTTTCAAAAAACATGTCGAGTAATTTTTCTCTGTTTGTTTTCAAAACAAGCAACGTCTGGTAGCCTGAAACCTAGCTTAGCTTAGCTATCAGCTGGTTGCTACTCTCAGATACACACAAAGCACAAAGCCTCATACATACAGCATGCCCACTCTGGTTGCTCCGTGCCTGCAGCTCGCCTAGGGGTCGCTGTCGAAAGCCCTGAATGGAGCCTGCACGCCTCCGTTGGCGCCCCTATAGTGCAGTACCACCCGGGGAAGTGGCGACTCTGTTTCCCATTACAAGCTCTCCGAGGACAGGAGGACTGAGCCAATCAGAGACGCATTTCCACGAGAGCAGGAGGAGTGAGCCAATCAGAGACGCATTTCCACGAGAAACCCGGAACACCCTCTCGTTTCTCCACCAGCCACCTTGCTAGCTTGCAAAAACGGCTTGAAACAAAGCAACCAGAACGTTTTTTAAAACAGGACCAACGCATAACACATGACTTTGAGAGGCGGCCTTTAACACCTGCCAACCTGCCAAATGCTACTGAAAATTCAGTTTGGCTGGTTAAAAAATAAAGTTACTAGCCACTTTGATCCATTAGTGAGTGTGTGCTTGCCTAGTAAGATTAACAACTCCTTGCCATTTTGGCTGGTGGTGAAAAAAAGTTAATTTACAGCCCTGAACACAGTACAATACAATAGGATAAAATAGAATAGAATGCTTATACTGTCATTACAGACAGTACAATGAGAATTAAAGCACACAGCTCGAAGGGGTAATGGATAAATACCTCATGCTGCCGTCTCTCCATGAAGTGGGAGCCTTCATCCTGCAGGTGCATGGTGAGCCTCAGCATCTGCTGCCAGTTCATGCGGTCCATCCATCCCATCCCCGGTGCCTGGTCATCGGCCTTGCCCTCCTCATTGCCCCCCTCCCGATGGTTCTCATCACCCTGTACAGAGAACATTACCCAGTATTAGTGAACCCTTTCATGCACTCATACAGTATCTTCCTATATAAGATGTTGTAAACAAAATGGTAGCGCCAAAGTCTGTTTGGCATGACACAGGGCCTTTGCACTACGACTTGGTCATTGCCATTCTGATAACAGCAAATTCATAACGTTGTGTCTGAATAGGTCAACACAGCTAAAGTGAGAGGAGGTACCTCTGTCTTGATGTTCAAGTTGTCTGCGCTGATGGCCTCCGTCTTCACCATGCCCGTGAAAATGCTCATGTCCATCTCGTCCTCCACCCTCTCTCCTCCCTCCTTCTTCTTCTCAGTCTTGTTATCCCCACCACCTCCATTGATCACCTCCCCGGTAGCCTTGTCCCCCTGCTGCTCCTGCTCCCCCTCCACCTCCTCTTTCCCAACCTCCTCCAGCTTGTTCCAGTAGGCCTCCTTCTCCTCCCAGTACTTCTCCTTCATGCGCTCGGAGAGCTGCTGGATCTCGCGCCGCACCAGCCCCCCCAGCGTGGGGTCCAGCTGGGCCACCATGTTGTAGTCGCGCCTGGCCTCGCGCTCGCTCCACACCGCCCCGTACGCCTTGGCTCGCTTGTAGTAGGCCTTCACGCAATCTGTGGAGCAAGAGATGGCCAAGATGAGCAGAAGAATGAATATGACTATGAATGGCTACAGTAAGGAGTACAGTGCATTTCTCGAAAGCATAGTTGCTAACTACATTAGCTACTTCAATTTTTCAATTTATTTGTTTAGGGGGTAAGCCCCTTGAGATAGGATATCTCGTTTTCGAGGGGGTCCCCAGGACAGACAGTACAGTACAGAAACAAGAACAGATACTAAAACAAAATACAGAAACAAAAACAGAACACTGATCAGGACAACACTTTCACACATACAGTACTTTCACACAAAGTCTCCCCCACTCCCACCCCAACGTCGTCACCCTAGAACGAATAACAGTTGGTCAAAACATGGCAGTATTAAGCCTACACATTTACAAAGTATAATATTCGGTATGTAGCATACAGTACAGTAGTACTCAGCACATCAGCATTAGACATAATCAGACACCTGATCATAATAATTATTCAAAAACATTGACATGTAGAGTTCTCCTGTAAGTAGGTAAAGATGGAGAATTTCAATGAGTGAAAGGAGGCTATGGATCTGATATGCCCCGGTAGACTATTCCAGTCGTAGGGCGCTCTATATTTAAACGCCCGTCTACCAATCTCCTTTGTAATGTTTGGCACCGTGAACGTGGGGTGTTCAGTGAGCCGTAATCTATGGCCAGGTCTATGTGAGATTAGATAGCCTTTAAGATATTGGGGAAAGTCAAGGTACACACATTTAAAGATGAACTGATACCAGTGAAACTGTCTTCTGGCTTTTGGTGATAGTACGTTCAGGGAGTCATACAGTACACAGTGATGGGTCCTAAACGGACATCTAAGAACAAATCTACACAAGTTATTATATGCTACAGTTAAAGGTTTCAGATTTGAGTCTGAGGTGTTTTGATAAACAACATCAGCATAATCTAACAATGGGAATATTAGTGATTTAACGATTCTCAACCGTGTTGGTTGAGAGAAGCAGTTTATTGATCGATACAATAAACGTAGACAGTTATTAATCTTTTTAACAACAGTGATAATGTGATGCCTGTATGAGAGTTGTGAATCAAGCCATAGTCCTAAATATTTAAATTCTTCGACTTGGGCCAGTATTGAACCATCAAGAAATTTAAGAGAAACAGAAGAGCCTTGGGTACGTGATGCTGATCTGGTAGGAAACAACATACAATATGATTTTTTTTGTGTTCAGTAGTAGGTGGTTGGACTGGAACCAGTGTTGCATGGCAACAAAGTTAGACTGTAATGAGGACTGGATCTTAGAAACCAACACATTAGATGTGTATATCACAGTGTCATCAGCATATAAATGAATATTACAGTCTGAGCAGATTTGAGGAAGGTCATTTATGAATAAGGAGAACAAAAGTGGCCCCAAGGAAGAACCCTGAGGGACACCCTTCTCCATTAATACAAACTGAGACAGAGAGCCATGAAGGGAGACACGTTGACGCCTGCCATGGAGATAAGAATTGAACCAGAGAATCGCTTCCTTAGAAAGGCCTATTGCATGTAGTTTGTCTAGAAGCAGGTAATGATTAACCATATCAAAAGCCTTGGAAAGATCAATGAATATGGCACCCATCGACATGTTGTTGCCTAATGCAGATAATACATCATTAGTAAATTTAGTTAGGGCAGTGGTAGTAGAGAAATTAGGTCGGAAGCCAGATTGATATGGAGACAAAATAGATGAATCATTAATATATTTGAATAATTGTTTGAATACTAACTTCTCAAACACCTTTGCTACGCTACTAATAATAGAAATGGGCCTATAATTATTGGGAGTACTTTGTTGGTTGCAATGCAATTTCCCATTGGCAACTACCCAAGTTGCTAA
>NC_085879.1:11517852-11530352 GCF_034702125.1 Engraulis encrasicolus
GAGCGCTCACCGTTGTTTACATCCGCAGTCTCCCTGACCTATGCAAAGGCATACAGTACAGACACTCAATCTCTTTTCACTCCCTCACACTGCCGCTGAAATGCTGATGCAGAGAGAGAGTGCCTTTCTTGCAGAAAAAAGTCTCACTTGTTGTGAGCCGTCAATGAAAAGCTGAGGTACGTACTATATGTGTGGATGGTGTTGAATTTCAATTTTGTGTGGGTCGGTGTGCCTGTGTGCCAGAGAGGGAGAATGAGAGAGAATGAATGAGAGAGAGAGAGAGAAAGAGAGAGAGAGAGAGAGAGAGAGAGAGAGAGAGAGAGAGAGAGAGAGAGAGAGAGAGAGAGAGAGAGAGAGAGAGAGAGAGAAAGAGAGAGGAGAGAGAGAGAAAGAGTGTGAGAGAGAGAGAGAGAGAAGGACACCTTGTATGTATGCGTGTAAGTCTGCTTCTGTAGTGTGTGTGGGTGAATGTGTGTGTGTGTTCACAGCGTATGCGTCAGTGTATAGTTTAAAAACTAATTCAAAGTCTACCTGAGCCGCCGCAGGACTTCAAACTATACAAATCGACAGCGGTGAAATGATTACGCCTGAGGCGCAGCTGCCCAATATTGGGGTGAAGACATCATCCTGAACAACACCGCTTCACTCCTCTAATGAGAAAAGCTAACTCTGCGCTTGTTCAATTGACGTAGATAGATCGAAGGGAATGTGCTGTCAAATCATTGCGACTACTACACCGTCGGGCATATGGTCTTGTAGCCCAAAAAACTCTTTCAAAATGTTGGATGGCATTAGGTTCAAGAATAGTTTGGAAAGACAACCATTTGCTTCGTGACTGGGAGGTACTTTTGATGGATTTGAAAATGACTGGGCCTGCCTTCAATAAATCACTTCTTGTATGCAGCAAGCATACGGCTTAACATTGAATTCAGTGCCACCATCTCTTTTATCTCCACAACAAGTAAATACTTTGAACCTCCAAACCTAAAGAGAACCAGAAGATTGCTTTTTTTCAGGACACACAAGTCATTTGGTAGTGTGTTAAATCAGCATGCTTTGAAAAGCATCAAGGGGAAAATTATCATATTAAAAAGAGTAGCACTCTTGCCAAGTCATGCTTAAAATTCATGAAGGAAATTGGTTGGCAGTGGTTAGCTGCATGTAATTTGACTTCTTGTTGAAGCTTAGATAAAAATCCATTTGACTGAGATGAGCTAGATAGAAGAGAATCTGCACATGTCACAAGAGAGGCAGGTTTTCTGTTACGCTTGTTTCTCTCTTGTAGTTTGGTGGTGTTATGAATATCATGATTATCATGATTATTTTTATTATACCTCTACTTTGATGGTCAATGACCTCATAGTACAGTAATAGTGTCAGAAGTACTGTAACAGTAGAAGAAGTATAAATAGTAATAGTGGTATGAGTAATAGAAGTTAGGGGTGGAACGGTTCACAGAATTCACGGTTCGGTTCATATCACGGTGTCAAGGTGACGGTTTTCGGTTCTCTACGGTTCTTTTTTTTTAGTTCATGATAAATGGTGCACTGGCTAATAGAATCGGACTTATCACTAAATATCCTACATATGGTTTGTATAGGCTTATAATGTGAAAATGGTGTGGTTTTAATTGTGTCATCCTCTGATTTGGTCTTATACGCTAATGTTTTAATCAGAGAGACTGGATAAGATACTCATAGAATCTCTGTTTTACATATTTTTCTGGGCAGTACATGAATTGCGGTTTGCGATGGATTGCACGGTTCGGTTCGGTATGTGTGTGAATTGTACGGTTTCGGTTTTCGGTGCGGTTTGTGCCATCCCTAATAGAAGTAGTAGTAGAAGTAGTAGTAGGCCTAGTAGTAGTAGTAGTAGTAGTAGTAGTAGTGTTACCACCTTTGTGCTTCTCCAGCCATTCTGTGTCGATGACCTCATAGTATAGGCCTACAGTAGTAGCAGTGGTAGAGGTAGACCTATACTATACTGCAGTTCTCCGGCAGTTCGGTGGTGTTATGATGAATATTATGAATATCATGATCCTGATGATGACTGTTATTATTACCTTTGTGTTTGTCCAGTAGTTCGGTGGTGTGTTCGATGACCTCGTAGTACTCCTCCAGCTCCAGCATGCACTGGCAGTAGTTGAGCACCAGGGGGATGATGAGCCGGGCCAGATTGATGTAGTCCTCATGCCCTGGCATCTCCTGCACAGTCGCACACACCACAAGATAAAGTCAACATACAGTCAACCGTCAACACAGGGTCTGAGTCTGTTACTGTTTTTGTCAGTATGTAAAACACTATGCCAGTTTTCTGTCAATATTTGCTGCTTTCTCAAATTATGCCCAATGACATTAACCCTAAACCTAACCAGGAGCCTGTTATCATACCCCTAAACCTATGCCTAACCCTGTTCCTATCCCGCTAACCCAGTGGTTCTCAACCTTTTTTGAACAAACACCCCTTGAACTCATCGTAAGCCTGCCAACTCCCCCTTGACCTCACCATAAGCCTACCATACCCCTCCCCCTTAATATTAAAAAAATAACATAGGGTCCAGTCCCCCTTTTGCAACTAATTCTCCCTCCTTCTCAACGCCTCCTAAATGCTCCCAAACGTCCTCCGGGGGCTGTAGAGCCCCCGTTGACAAACACCTCCCTAGCCCTACTGTGGTGCATTATACAGGCTTGAGGACACTGCTTGATGAGTATACATTAATGACAGGACAAAGGTCAGTCCGCTCGGTTCGTCCGTCTATCCACCCAGTCAGTACAAAACGGTCTTGGTTTTCGCAGTGCACACAACGTATTAACCCTATCCAGACCGGGGGGGGGCTAAAAGTGCCCGCACCAACTTTGATGTCGTATAACTCTTGAATGACTAAAGCTATGACTACGAAACTTTGTGACTTTTCCTAAAATGAAGTTGGCTACAATGTGATACCAAAAGATTAGGTCTATCATTTTTGTTGTTGCCATGGCAACGGTTTTCTGACGGGTACACCTGCCCAAAAATCACTGATCTAAGTCTCATCATCATCACTTTTCATATTTTTTTACATTTTCATTAGCATCAGACACCCTTGTGAACATTTGAAGTGGTCTGATGCACATAATAACCAAAATTGATATGCATTACCCAAGTTAGATGGAAAATACATTAAGGTGACATTTTGGGCAATAAAATCAGGAAATGACGTCATAATGATGTCATAATATCCAATAATGACACCAAACTGATGTCATTCATAGATCTTTGGCTGAAGATCATCCCCTCCAAGTTTGGTGGTCATACGCCATTCGGTTCCTAAGTTATGAGGGGGGGGTCAAAAGAGCCCCCCCCCGGTCCCAGGTATGCCAAAAAAGCCTGGTCTGGATAGGGTTAATAAACATGTCAGCATTAATTAAATCTTATCTTTTCTTTTAATACTTGAAGTAAAAGCAGAACTTAAGCAGCCACTATATTCCACAGAAAGTTGGGCAAGTTATAACTTTTTATGTGCCAAATCAATATTCGGCTCTATCTTCTATTTTCTACTCTGCCGCTGCTGTAGATGCTAAAAACTCCCGACACTCATCCAGTCAAATGGCTTCAGACATCTGACTGTGATGTGGTGGGACATCCCCCCACAGGTGTGTTCAAACACTGCAAAACACTGCAGATCTTATGTGGCATAACAGCAGGGACATTGGGGGATTGTGTAATCAACTGGGACAGTGAGAAAAACAAGCACCTGAGTGGGAGGGAAGCCAAGGCTATTTTGAAATGTTTCAGTCACCATCAGCCAACATCATAGAGGAGGACACCTGCCCTCATGATGGTGTGTTAGTGAAAGTGTGTCAGTGAAGATCCATAGAGTTACCGAACCCCACCCTAACCTTAATCAATGGAGATTAAATACGGTAACACTTTATTTTAATGGTTCATTATTACAGTGGATCTACCACATTAGGTACAGTGTAATAACCAATGTAACAAATTTAATACCATGTAATACCAGTGTAACACCATGCACTAATTTTGTACATACATCTAGGGTTAGGGTTAGGGTTAGGGTTGGTACATGATATTACACTGGTGTCACATGGTATTAAATATTGTTACACTGGTTATTATACTGTGTTACCTTAAATGCTAATGCAAAGGAGGACAGTGTGTGGGATCGGCAAGGTTTTCATTGGCACCCTTCCCTCACCATATTCACTGTGTTAATATACCTATTGGTCCCTCTCTATCCCCCCAGCCTACCAACACAATCACTACAATTCCCCATATTTATTCTGTATCGTTATTATTATGTAGCATTGCTAATTATAGTGCAAATACAGAGTACATGTACACGCGCACGGACACACGCACACACACACACACACACACACACCACTCACCCTAGACTGGGCAGCTCGTAGCATGATGACGGCCTCTCTGTAGCACTGGGCTGCCTCGCTGTAGCGGCCCTGCTTCACCAGGTTGTTGCCCTGGGCGTGTAGCGAGGGAACCTCCTTCAGCTTCTCATCCTTCTCCAGCATCCACGACTCACGCTTGTACGACAGCGGGTCACCCACCTGCAGGAGAGACAGAGAGAGAGAATTGTGAATTTTTGACTTAGTGAGGTTGTCATTTCCCTATATTGTCATTGCAAAGGAAACTTTATAATGGAAACCGTATAATAATAATTGAAAGTTTTGTTATATTGCCATTATTACCTCTTCCAAGGAGGTTATGTTTTCGGTCGCATTGGTTTGTCTGTCTGTCTGTTTGTTTGTCTGTCTGTTTGTTTGTCTGTTAGCGGGATAACCCAAAAAGTTATGAACGGATTTTGATTAAACTTTGTGGATTAGTGATTACATTTTTTTTGAGTGATAACGTTTTGGTGGTGACCTGGATCATGGTCTGGATCCAGGATATTTTTTAAAGATTCTTCACCATTGTGGGATAGGACACATTTTGACATTCCAGTTTCTAACAAAAACAAGGCGGAGAGACTTGAAAAACCCCACAGTCAAATGTTCTATCAGATTCCTTGGTGGAGGTCCGCAATCTCTAGTGCATTTCTAGTTTTGTTATACTGTATTGTCATTTCGTTGCATTATAATTATACAGGAAACTTTCTGATGCAAACTGTAAAATAAATATAAACATTCTTGAGTCTGGAGTGAGTAATAGGAAGTGAGGGAAAGATCATTACTGAGGAAATGTTGGAAAGGGATAAGTGGATCAGTTTCCACCAATCCATGACTCATACTGTATGACATAGGCTCACTCACCTGTGGGACACAGGGGGTGGTAGTGGTGCAAACCATATGGCGAGGTGAGGGGAAAACAACATTTAAAGTTGGAAACAGAAATACTGTAAATTGTCAGCAGCTTGGCTGGTTGGATAATGTGATGTCTGATGAGATCAGACAGATTTAAGTCAGAAGGTGAGAGGAATATCGACAACAGCCAACCACTTCAAGAGGTGAGGGCTTTTGGCAGTACCATGACATTTGAAGGCTATGTAACTGGGCATCAGGTTCAAGAATAGTTTGCAAAGACGAACATTTGCTTCGTAACAGGTAGGTACTTTTTATGGATCTGAGAATGTCTGGGCCTGTCTTCAATAAATCACTGGGACTACAATATGATACCAATGATAATGTGATGCAATGTTTGAGATCCAGACAGTTTTGTATGAATGTGAATTTTAAAAGACATGTTTGCAGATGTGGGTACTAGTCCAAGGAGGCAGAGGGTTTATGAAACTTGACAGTCCAGATAAACATGATGTGATGTCTGACAGACAGATATAGGTGTACTCTGTCTCTCATTCAGTTTTCACCCTGTTTTTTTCCAGACATACTGTCTCTGTATTGACCTTTTTTCTGGATGGGAGGGTGAACGGGAGGGTGAACAGAAACTGAATAGTACCAGCCATCAACTTGAAGAGCTGATGGATTTTTCAAAGTTTTCTCGCTTCCGAGAGGTTTCATGAGTTTCTAGCATGGCAAGCCAGCCTATAAAATGAAAAACTATTGTCCACACCATTGGTGGAGTTGTGGAACCAACAATTTACGTTTAAACTGTTCAAAAAGGTTAAAACTTCTTTAACTGCATGTAATATGCCAGTGCAGCCCTTTTGCCTCTGTGCTCAGGGACTGTTATTTATTGCCGGGGTCACTGGAGGAAAACAGAGGAGGGTCATGTCATTTTGTCTTTGTTGAGAGGAGAGTCAACCAACATTTTTTGATCAAAAGGGGAGGGTCATTCAAAAAACTTTGTCCCATTTATTTAAAAAATATATTCCAACAACATTCAGTAAGCAGCAACATTGGTCAATCCGCATTAATTTGTCAAAAGATAAATGTTGAGTATTATTTTAATTTCTCTGTAGGGGAGGATGTTGTGGGGACAATGTCGTGGGAAGGGTCATCAGAGTTTTGAAGTTCGCAAGGTGAGGGTCTTGCAAATTTTGACAACTAAGGGTGGAAATCTTCTGAGGACCCCAAGAATAAATAACGAACAGTCCGCCCTCCCCAATGACTCACTACACAGACCGAAACAGAAAAAGTACTTTTGTACTTGTCAAACAGAAAGTGTTGTGACAAGAAGAGAGATGTTGTGACTTCTTTGTGGAGCTTGAAAAACGCTTCGTTGCTTGCCCAAGAAACTTTAACAAGCTGACGAAGTTCCTTGAACAAGTTACATACATCTTACTTTCAATAGCATGAAGAAAATAAATAATACAGAATGCATTGGCAGCCAGCTAGCTGCCAAAACACAGACCCAAGGCCCTTGTATAGATCTCGAAAGTTGTCCTTTGGTCCCACATCTCTCTCCCTTCACAGCAGTAGTGACTGCTTGGGGTGATGTTGTTGAACTGTGTAACATGTTGTTTATTTTGCTCAATCCAGAGTGCATTGCTCTAACCCAGTCAGGGCCGGATTAAGATGGCATGGGGCCCCTAGGCTACAGGTTGCTGTAGGCCAGTGCAGAAGACAAATTTAGCAATAAAATTGCATGGACGATATCATAATTCAGAGCCAGGAATGAGTGTTAACAAGATTTATTATATGGTGTGACGTCATCGGTCGAATGCTCCATTCATTTCAACGGGGCTCCCCAACGTTCGCACGTCAGTTATGTAAGGGTTAACGTTCGGCGAGAAGGTCGCTACCGTGGAATAGCAGCACGACAGAGAGAATCTTTAGACCCCGACGCGGAGCGGAGGGGTCTTGTTCTCTCTGAAGTGCTGCTATTCCACAAAGCGACCGACTCGCCGAAAGTTAACCCGCTTATTATATGGATATACTTAAATGATTCACACATGCGGGGACATTGCTTTAGACCTATTTAATGTTAAGATTGTTGCTGCGCAAAACAAAACAGTGCCGTTGTGGAACACCGCTAGGCAACAGCTAGGTAGGCTAGCCAGGACAACAGGTGTTGTCTATCACAGCAGCTGATTAGAGTGACAAAAGACCGACCCCCTGCGGAGTGATATGAAACATTCGCTTTAGCCACTGACTTGTATACAAGCCAGTGGCTTTAGCAGTGAACGTCTTGTTGCCATTGACAGCGGTAGCCAGGACAACGGGTGCTGTCTATCACAGCAGCTGATTAGAGTCTTGTTGAAAAGTCGCTTTAGCAGTGAAAAGTCTTGTTGCCATTGACAGCGGTCTGTTATAGACCAACCCGTCCGTTATCGAAAAATAACAGACGTCCGAACGTTGGGGAGCCCCGTTGAAATGAATGGAGCATTCGACAGATGACGTCACAACCATATAATAATTTTCGATAACGGACGGGTTGGTCTATAACAGACCGCTGTCAATGGCAACAAGACTTTTCACTGCTAAAGCGACTTTTCAACAAGACTCTAATCAGCTGCTGTGATAGACAACACCTGTTGTCCTGGCTACCTAGCTGTTGCCTAGCGGTGTTCCACAACGGCACTGTTGTGTTTTGCGCAGCAACAATCTTAACATTAAATAGGCCTAAAGAAATGTCCCCGCCATGTGTGAATCATTTAAGTATATCCATATAATAAGCGGGTTAACTTTCGGCGAGTCGGTCGCTTTGTGGAATAGCAGCACTTCAGACGCTCCGCGTCGGGGTCTAAAGATTCTCTCTGTCGTGCTGCTATTCCACGGTAGCGACCTTCTCGCCGAACGTTAACCCTTACTTAAAGCTCAAACTCTCGACACCAGACTAATTTTTCATTTCTGCATCTTGTCCTAATTCTATAATTTCTGTATACCTAGACTTTAACCCCCAACTTTGTTCAATCTCTGCCCCCCTGGGCCCTGGCAGGTGAGGCCCCCCTGGGCTGCAGCCATTCTAGCCTGTGCATTAATCCGGCCCTGAACCCAGCTGCCACAATACAGTCCCAGAGCCCTAACATAGATCGTGAATGGGTCCACTGGCCCCACTTCTCTCCCCCCTATATAGAGTTGGTGCCCACTTGGGGTGCCTGTTGTTCAGTGAGTGTGTCGATATGGGGTTGCGTAATGTTGCTGTTTATTTTGCTGGTGGTTTGAGAGAGTTGTGTGAACAGTAGGTTGCACTGCACAAATCCATTGCTGCTGTTGTTCTGGGACTTGGCAACAGCATGTAGCGGGGGATGTTTAAAGCACTTGAACACAAATGAGTTTGTGTGTGTGTGTGCGTGTGTGTGGGAGAGAGAGAGAGAGAGAGAGAGAGAGAGAGAGAGAGAGAGAGATAGATAGATAGAGAGAGAGAGAGAGAGAGAGAGAGAGAGAGAGAGAGAGAGAGAGAGAGAGAGAGAGAGAGAGAGAGAGAGAGAGAGAGAGAATGTTTGTGTGTGTTTTGAGAGGGCTTGTCTGTGTTATTTCGGGTTATGTCTGTGTGTGCCCTCTCTTTGTGTGTGTGTGTGTGTGTGTGTGTGTGTGTGTGTGTGTGTGTGTGTGTGTGTGTGTGTGTGTGTGTGTGTGTGTGTGTGTGTGTGTGTGTGTGTGTGTGTGTGTGTGTGTGTGTGTGTGTGTGTGTGTGTGTGTGTGTGTTGGTACCGAGAGCAGCTCCATGATGAAGATGAGGGGCTGGGGCTCCCTAAGCAGATCGTCCAGCTCCGGGTAGCCCGTGGAGTGGTAGTTGAACATGTTGCCCATGCCACACATGTGCCTCTGGCCCTCCAGAGGGTCCTTGCCCTGCGCAATCAGGCGCATCCCCTTGGACACGATCGGGTACAGGCCAGTATGCTGAAAGAGGGAGGGAGAGAGAGAAAAAGAAAGAAAGAGAGAGAGAGCAGTGGAGAGGGATGGAGAGTGGGATGATGAGAGATGGAGGAGGGAGAGAGGTCGAGAGGGGGGTTAGAGACGGCAGCAGGGAGGGTGGAGGAGAGAGAATTAGTGAGAGAAAGATGGAATGAGGATGTAGGAAAGAGAGAGAGAGAAGAAGAAGAAGAAGAAGAAGAAGAAGAAGAAGAAGAAGAAGAAGAAGAAGAAGAAGAAGAAGAAGAAGAAGAAGAAGAAGAAGAAGAAGAAGAAGAAGAAGAAGAAGAAAAAGAAGAAAAAAAAGAAGAAAGCTGTTCCCACTTGGCATAAAACCAACTGCCTGTTGAAGTTGCTCTCTCTGCTGCAACTTGACCTCAGTAAGTGCAATCAATAGTGATTTGACTTGCAAATGTCCGCTCTGCCTTTTTTCTCTCATGAAACTTTTACCATCGAAAAAGAAAGAAAGAAAAGAAAGATAGAATGGTGGAAAAACTCATCTGAAACATCTTTTTGTCTAAGTGTAGAATAGAAATGGCGTAGGAGGCCATCTGAGGTTGGCTCATCTGCATGAGAATGACAAGCGGAACTCTCTGCCGTCCCACAAAACCTAATTAGGTTCTAAATTGGGCACTCTCGGCAACTTCGGAGCTTAATTTACACACACACACACTGGAGTTTGTCCGCAGGGCTAGATTTGTTTACGCTTGTGGGTTCGGGATTGGGTTTGTGTGTGTGTGTGTGTGTGTGTGTGTGTGTGTGTGTGTGTGTGTGTGTGTGTGTGTGTGTGTGTGTGTGTGTGTGTGTGTGTGTGTGTGTGTGTGTGTGTGTGTGTGTGTGTGTGTGTGTGTGTGTGAGTCTGCGTGTTTGCACCATTGCACTTACTGAAGCGTCACACCACCTCTTCAACATGTGTAGGCCAACAGTCCTTCCTACATCTTTATCTCCTGTCTATGAATGTACAATTGTGTACACACTTGAGTTTGCTGAGCTATATTTGTTTGATTATGTATGTACTGTATATAGAGTATACCATGTATCTGTGTGTGTGTTTACCATGTATCTGTGTGTGTGTGTTTGTGTAGGCCTACTACTTTATACTTTGGGCTACTCTAGGGCTAAATTTGTTTACTGTGTGTGTGTGTGTGTGTGTGTGTGTGTGTGTGTGTGTGTGTGTGTGTGTGTGTGTGTGTGTGTGTGTGTGTGTGTGTGTGTGTGTGTGTGTGTGTGTGTGTGTGTGTGTGTGTGTGTGTCTGTGTGTGTGTGTGTGTATGTGTGTGTGTGTGTGTGTGTGTGTGTGTGTCACACTCCATGGCTGAGGCAGCTGCTCAAAATGCACCTAATCCCCATGCTGCTCCAGAGATTGTAACCAATACCCTGTGAATAACTGTAAGTCGCTTTGGATAAAAGTATCAGCTAAGTGTAATGTAATGTGTGTGTGTGTGTGTGTGTTAATCAAGACTCCTCTACACTATATGTAACTCTGAGCCACTGGACTTACTAAAGCGCTACACCAGAACTCGGCCACCTCTCCGACGCGCATGGACATCAGCAGCTCCTCCCAGACCTCCATCTTGAACATCTTGCCCACATAGATCTCCATGGGGTGGGGAGCCTTGCGGCTGTCGTCGATCACCGTCCTCTCAAAGTTGTTCTTCAGCGTTTGGAAGTGGAACACCAACTTTTAAACGGATAAGAAAAAACATGAAAGTCATGACATGAGGCAGGATATACAAAACCTATATACCGTGCAAAGTGACACAAAAAAAGGCATTTGTCTTTTTGCAGCAGTGTGAAATCTGGAAATACATTTGGTCAGTCTCGCATATTTTTTTAACATATTTTTTATGACAGTACAGTGAAGATGTACATAAAAAAGTCTTGAAGGCTAGGAATAGAGTTCATGTTAATCACTGTCAACATCTTCCTTAGGTAAATCGTTGGATGGAAATTATACCACTCTGAGGTGTTTATTTACAGGGAGTATTGGGTCAATGTCCCTAATCTCATCTCAACTATTCAAGTTTTTAAGAAATGGGGCGACAGAGGAGGATATGTTCAGGATGTGGAACCATGGTGGGAGGAGTGAAAAGGAAGCAAAGGAGGGGGGGGGGGACATAACAGATAGGATTAAGAGAGCCTCCAAGTCACAGAGGTAATCTCCATGCCTAGAACTTTCTAAGAGCTTTCTAATGTTACCAGTTTTAATGAGAGAGGGCCCTTTTTGAGTAGCACTAAAAGTGGATGCCAAACACTTCATATGAGCTCGCCTGTCCTTTTCACCCTCTCCCTCCTCGGTAGCGAAACAGCAGGGCCCAGAATGACTTTAATTCCCATGAGGTGAGCTGTTTTAATTTGGGTGTCTGTCTGTAGTGGCGGGAGATGGGAAGCACATAGTGAGGGAAGTCAACAGGAAGCGGGGCAAAGGTTCGGTTGTCCTGGGCCCAGGGAGAGAAGGGACACAGAATTGGGTCCTCATCACATTGTATGTATTACATAGGGGTGCCCTTCAGATGATTTTGCCCCAGGCCCAGTTACACCTGCTAGCGGGCCTGCACATAGTAACAACAACAGAGGGTGAATCCACGGGCAGACGGAACCGCCCGGTTGGCAGCTGGTGAATGGGCCACTGGGTTGGTAGGAGGGCCTCCCAGTCGGCCACGGAGATTACATTGGCATCGCCATGGAAAATCTTTGTCACCGTCTCCGTCATCACCGTGCGCAAGAGTCGTGGACCATATGGCAGGGACCCGGGCGCCACTGCGAAGAGGAGTCACTTAGCCGCAGATCGCAGCTAAAGCTTCCTGTGACTTGACACAACGACGTCTGCTGTTGTCTGCCCAGACTCATGGACGATTAATAACCCTCCTCTCCTCCACCCCTGCCAGTGCCCAGTCAGACCTTTAGTGCTCCCTTTCTTCTCCATGGCCAGACGCTGCCTTGTTTCTACAAGACAGAACTGAATCGACCTCCGCTGAACCATAAAACGCATAAAAAGAATACTAATAGGCCGAAGGAGGCCAGATAGAAGTAAATATCTGGCCGGAAGAAGCCCCTTAGCCTCATAAAATTATTTACTGGCCGTTAAAAGTTTGATTGGAGAACATATTCCTTTAATCAGCGCAGAGTGCACAATGAATATTGAGTGCCTTTGTGTGTGTGTGTCCAAATAAACTGTGTGTGTGTGTGTGTGTGTGTGTGTGTGTGTGTGTGTGTGTGTGTGTGTGTGTGTGTGTGTGTGTGTGTGTGTGTGTGTGTGTGTGATGTAACCTACCACCTACCTTGGTTCCA
>NC_085879.1:11535352-11607852 GCF_034702125.1 Engraulis encrasicolus
GCCTACCGATTTACATGTGAAAATGAGTGTGTGTGTGTGTGTGTGTGTGTGTGTGTGTGTGTGTGTGTGTGTGTGTGTGTGTGTGTGTGTGTGTGTGTGTGTGTGTGTGTGTGTGTGTGTGTGTGTGTGTGTGTGTGCTTCTGTGAATATACCAATGAGCAAATGGATGGCTTGGTGCACAGTTCCTCAGCTGTCTTTGGCATACATTCTACAGAACGCATTTTGAAAACTAGTCAAACAGTCCATTGGGCCTGGACTGGTAGTCTGATGTATAAGACATTTCCCAGTGGGCCGACACACACAGCTGCAGGTCGACAGTCTTCCGAGCCAGATACTGTTTAGTATTTTATATTATTTTAAGACTGGCCCACCAGGCCATGCAAAAGTGCCAGAGCCTTTCTGCAGTGTTGTAGAGCAAAACTTGACATGCAAAGTTGGTGTACCCCAATGCGGAATATTCTAGTGTGAAATAATTACACCTTTGCATGATGCCAGTCTGTATTTGCAACATTATAACAGTCCCCCTTTAAAACCGAAGGTGGCACAATGTCTTCAAGTTAAAAAAAAAGAAGTCAAGTTGCTCACTACATAACCCTCTTAAGATGAGGAATCAATCAATGAGAATCGTCACCACATGGCTTATTTGTGTGTTTTATTCCAGTATGAGGGAGACATTTCAAGTTCAGTCGATGGTTGGGTGGATAAAGATGACTCAGAGTGAGTCATAGATGTCGTCATTTTGTTCGCATTGTGCTAGAAAAATAGCACAACAGGCTTCTCCTTTCGGGAAGCTTAGCAATTGCTGTAGTAAACAGTAAACACATTCAGTAAGGTGACATAAGAAGAGGATTGTGTGTGTGTGTGTGTGTGTGTGTGTGTGTGTGTGTGTGTGTGTGTGTGTGTGTGTGTGTGTGTCTACCTTGAGTGCCTGGTTCTCCACCTTCATGATGAGCTCTTCCTGCTGCTTCTTGCGAGCGCGCGTCTCCTGCAACTTCATCTTCACCTGGTTGATCTGCACCTGGTACTGCATCACTACAGACACACACACACACAGACACAAAAAACATTAGCAAACACATGCACATGCACATGCACATGCGCATGCGCATACACATGCACATGCACAGACACAGACACAGACACAGACACAGACACANACACACCACAGNACAGCACAGCCAAGAGATCTCTCCCCCTGGCCTTCCGCCCCACATGCACCATCCTCAGGAACACCTGCACTATTCATCTCATCCTCCGCCATGTTGGCATCATCAACGCCTATCCATAACATATTTAAGCGATACTGTACCATTTCTAAAAATAAACTCATTTTACACATGTTCTTCAGATTAATTACTGGGTTTTACCCTTCTTTCAGCCATTTTCTTAGTCTGGTGATCTCCTTCTAGTTACCAAGTAGCCATTATACTGTATCTAACAAGAGCCAATGATATATACCATCTTGATATATACAATTTGCAGACTTGGCAGAGAGCGGTTGTAAGTACAGGAGAAAAGGCATCAGTAGAACTAAATCATTAAACTCAAGGGGGAGGTGTGAGCTTATTACCAAAAATGGTACAGCTTCGTTTTAACACACACACGCACGCACGTACGTACACTCAGACACACAAACGCGCACACGAACGTGCACGTGCGCAGACATGCACGCACACGCATGAAAATATACAGATTCCCAGACACCTCCAAGTACATTATCTGATTCCTTTCCTTCACCCCACAGGCCATGGCACTCTATCGTCCCTGTAGGGAAGGAGGGGGCGGGTCATAGAGGAACGCTCAGCTTCACTGATTGGCCCGTGGGGCTTCAGAAAGAGCTATGACCGCGATAGGTGGGATTGGGAATGGGTGATAGTGGGTGGATAGACAGGGTTGTTTGTGACAGTTGACGGGTGCTAATTTGACACTGCTAATTTCGATGCAGATCACATACCTTTTATTCAAGTCTGTCTTATTGTGGTGAAAATGAGACTTCAGCTATAGCATTGCAATTCTGTTACAAATATAGCCTACTGCTAGCTTGTCTTGGAAAAATAGAAATCCCCTTGTGGACCACCTGAGCTCTGTCGCGGACCACTAGTGGTCCCCGGACCACACTTTGAGAATCACTGACATAGACAAATCAATGGGCCCTGGTGTGGTGTGATGTGGTGTGATGTGGTATGGTTCTGTGTGTGTGTGTGTGTGTGTGTGTGTGCTTGCGTGCGTGTGTGTGTGTGTGTGTGTGTGTGTAATCGTAATTGACGGTGTGCTGAAGCAGTAGGATCTTGAGAGCTTATTGGAGGCTGTAACGCCGCATTATGTAATAATTATGTAAAAATTATGTAAAAATTATTACATAATTATGTAAAATTATGTAAAATTATGTAAATTATGTAAAAATTATTACATAATGCGGTGACAATTGCCGCATTGTGTAATAATTTACGCATTTCGTAATACATTTCTTGAACGCATTTCATAATAACTTTTTTCTCATCTTGTAATAAATTATTACAAAATGCGAAATTTATTACGGAATGCGGCCGCAACTTTTTTTTTTGATGGAAATGTAATAACATGGTGCATTATGTAATAAACTATATGGGTATGTTTTTTCTGCACTTGGATTCAGTAGGCACAGCACTCTCTCTCTCATTCTTCTCAGTTCTCAAACTGCTCGAGAGTCGCGAATGATGCGGTTAAAACCGTTAAGAAATCATTTCACAACGTGTTGCGTGCAACGAGGCCAGCGAATGTCTCGCACTTTCTGCTACATTACACCAATTTACAGCGACATTAAATATGTGGCGCGCGAGAGAGAGAGAGAGAGAGAGAGAGAGAGAGAGAGAGAGAGAGAGAGAGAGAGAGAGAGAGAGAGAGAGAGAGAGAGTGTGTGTGTGTGTGTGTGTGTGCGCGCGCACGGAGACAAACCTGGCCCATATTGATCTTAAGCCCCATCTTGGCTCTTTGGAAATATTCTTACCATTTTAAGGCTATTTTAATATTTTCCCCCAAACAACATGAATCAAACCCCAGGAAAAGACCAACCATTATAAGTGACTCGTGGGGAGCTGTCCATGCTGGTGGTGCTTAATTTTTCCCGATATTTGCCCGTGGAGTAGTGAGTCTTTCATGTCTGCCTACATGACCTTGCTTTTTAGCACCCGAGAAAAATGCCACTCTTGTTAAAAATTACATAGGTATGCTTACGTCCTATTCAATTCAATTTCAGTCCACTGTTCAGTAGGCCTATTAGGCTGCAATCAAATTCAATAGCCTATGCTCATCCACAATGCACGCGAAAAACAATAACAATAAGCGGCGGGACTAATTCGATTATATTCCTTCCAAAAATGTCCGAACGTCACAAAAATCAGTTATTTGCATTGTCCGTAATTATACCAAACAAAAAGGCATCAATAGAAGAAATCAAGTCTTCAGTTTCGATAATCCACGTTACAAATCCTCAACAACAGCAAGCCATTCCTTCTCTGCTATGAGGCAGGCAACGGAACAAGTGCAGACAGTAGGCTATATGACCACGTTGATGCTGCACGGCTTGAAAGGATTCTGTCTAAATTAAATATCTTGGATAGCCTATATAGACCTAGGCCTAACTAGATTTGTTGCATTACAGATTCATTTTCTATAGCCAGAAGTGTTCCGTTGGACTGACGAAACCGAACACGATCAAGTTTGCAACTTCTTTCCCTCATGCGCTGTCCGTCAGCACCACCTGTCATTGGACGTCCGATTAGCTTTCATTACGTGCTGAGGGAAAAACTCTCGCCATTAGGCCTATGTGCTGTTGCACTGTTGTGAGGGATATCACCAAATAATTTAGATAAAAGTCAGAACATTATTTTGGCAATGAAAGGCACACAGGTGGCTCAAGCAGTCTTCAGTCTGTTCATTTAAGTTTGTTGGGTGCTCTTGGATATCGGGTATCAGTTCATGTAGAGAGAAGAGTTCATCCAGGCACTCCAAAATAAGGTGTCCAAACGGGAAGTTACATTAAAAAGCCTTAAATGGTACTGGGCTGGGGTTACATTAAAAAGCCGACATGTTTCGACCTCACCAGGTCTTCATCAGGGCTACGTTCACCATTGAAAAGAAAGGCCTCCCTTAAATAGTGACATCACCACATGTGACCCATTACGCACTACACACATTTGCGCACACCAGAGAAAACAAAGATTAAAAAATAGCCTGGGGTAATAAGTGATGCCACAGAAAAAAATGACCAGAAGTACAAATAAGCATCACAAAAAAACAAGTAAAATCAATATCCTCATTTAGACCAGGATAGCGCATGGCATCCAGTTGGTGTATCCAAAAAGTCTCCCTCTGATTAAGTCTTTTTAGCCTGTCCCCACCCCTCGGAAGAGGTTTGATATGTTCGACGCCCTGTATGCGCAGCAGAGAATCATTTTTTACCATGGTATTCATTGAAATGTTTCGCCATGGGATAGTCAAAATGGCCACTCTGATAGCATATTTATGTTCTGCTAGCCTATCTCGCATGCGCCTTTTTGTGCGTCCGATATAAAAGAACCCTTCAGCGCAAGGACAAGTTAGGCGGTATATGACAAATGTTGAATTGCAATTAATGAAATCTCTCTGTCCGTATTCTCTCGTGGTTTTAGTATCCACAGAAGATTTGGCTTGTGAAACATTTGGGCATTTGATCGATATAATCCCGCCGCTTGGGTTATTGTTTTTCGCGTGCATGTGGATGAGCATAGGCTATTGAATTTGATTGCAGCCTAATAGGCCTACTGAACAGTGGACTGAAATTGAATTGAATAGGACGTAAGCATACCTATGTAATTTTTAACAAGAGTGGCATTTTTCTCGGGTGCTAAAAAGCAAAAAGCCAGGTCATGTAGGCAGACATGAAAGACTCACTACTCCACGGGCAAATATCGGGAAAAATTAAGCACCACCAGCATGGACAGCTCCCCACGAGTCACTTATAATGGTTGGTCTTTTCCTGGGGTTTGATTCATGTTGTTTGGGGGAAAATATTAAAATAGCCTTTGTAATGGTAAGAATATTTCAAAAGAGCTAAGATGGGGCTTAAGAGAGAGAGAAGGCGGCGAGGGAGTGAGAGGCAGAGAGTGTGAGAATGAAAGACAAGTACAGACAGTTAGAAAAAGACGGACACAAAGAAAATGGGAGTGAAGGAGAGAGAAAGACAAAGAAGAAAGGATGACTCTCTCTCTCTCCTTCTCTCTTTCTTCCTCTCTCTCCCTCTCTCTCTCTCTCTCTCTCTCCCTCTCTCTCTCTCCCCCTCTCTCTCTCTCCCCCTCTCTCTCTCCCCCTCTCTCTCTCTCCCTCTCTCTCTCTCTCTCTCTCTCTCTCTCTCTCTCCTCTTTCTCTCTCTCTCTCTCTCTCTCTCTCTCTCTCTCGCGCCACATATTTAATATCGCTGTAAATTGGTGTAATGTAGCAGAAAGTGCGAGACATTCGCTGGCCTCGTTGTACGCAACACGTTGTGAAATGATTTCTTAACTGTTTTAACCGCATCATTCGCGACTCTCGAGCAGTTTGAGAACTGAGAAGAATGAGAGAGAGAGANGGCAGTGCATTCACTGAGCTGTGTTGTGTGTGCCTATGAATCACTGCAGACATATGTGTTGTGTTGTGCCTAGTGACTACCATGTCATGTATGTGTCCTAGTGAACCAAATACATATCCATATAGTTTATTACATAATGCACCATGTTATTACATTTCCATCCAAAAAAAAAAGTTGCGGCCGCATTCCGTAATGAATTTCGCATTTTGTAATAATTTATTACAAGATGAGAAAAAAGTTATTACGAAATGCGTTCAAGAAATTTATTACGAAATGCGTAAATTATTACACAATGCGGCAATTGTCACCGCATTATGTAATAATTTGTTACATTATTACATATTGCACCGTTATTACATAATGCGGCGTTACAGAGGCCCTGGCGTGGTGTGGTGTAGTGTGTAGTGGTGTGGTGTGTAAAGTGGTGTGATGTAGTGTAACATGGTGTGGTGTTTGGCTTAGCTTAGCTTTACTCAGCTGGTTCAGTGATTGTTTGCTGTGCTGTGTTGAGGCGGAGGAGAAAGTGCCTTGTTTTTTGGGTGCCATCAGAAGGGGGCGGGGTGGAATGTGTCTGTCTGTGTGTGTGTGTGTGGGTTTGTGTGTGTGTGTGTGTGTGTGTTGTCGAGGAGGAGCAGTAAAGGCTTTTATCTACCTCTGACAGTAATTACACAGCAAACTCCCTTGTTCAGTGTGTGTGTGTGTGTGTGTGTGTGTGTGTGTGTGTGTGTGTGTGTGTGTGTGTGTGTGTGTGTGTGTGTGTGTGTGTGTGTGTGTGTGTGTGTGTGTGTTTGTGTGGGAGGAGAATAGGACGAACACTAGAGAGAAAGAGGGGCAACAAAAAAACAGCACAGTTGTGCACTTCTGAGAGTTCCGCTCTCTCTTCTTGTCTCCAGTTTGGGACGTGCTGCTACTTTTAAAAACAGAGGGGTTTCTCAACTTTCTTTCTTTTTTTAATACCGCCTCCTCCGTCTGCTAAAGTGATGTTTTTTGGGGACACAGAGACACAGGAGCATTCTGGGTAAGAGAATGTCGCGGCTATGCCATGCCGACCTACGCAGAGCTGTGATTGGGCCACATGAGGATAGCTAAACGCATAACAGTGAAAACATAGTGTTGTATAAGGTCTACTTCAGGGAAAAGTATAGGAAAAATCAAAAGGGTTGTCATCTGCGCATTTTCAATTTCTCCAGTGGACGTCTGTTGCTCCAGCTTCATCCACTGACTTCTTTTGCTACTTTCGACTCCAATATACATTTTCTTTTGTGTGCGCCTCACTTTTGTTCTTTTTAGTGTGTCTAATTCAGGGGAAAAACCTTTGTGCTGAGGACATTTTTATCTCTTCCATGACTGCATAGCCTATGAAAAGCAGACAGGAGCCTGAGTCTGAAAAGATGCAGTCACTCTGCTACACAGATGTCTGGCTCGAGCCTTGTGAGGCTAGCCATCTCCAAAACCAAACAGAGGAAAAGTGCAGAGCTGTGTACATGTAGGCATATGTCCTAGTTGAAGGCCAAATACTTTCCCCAGCATTTCTTTGCTCTTCAATTATTAAATACCTTATATTAAAAAAAAGTCAGGCAGGGAACACAGGACTGACTGCAGTCGGTATGGCGAATTATGAAGGCTTCTTTTTTTTGAAGGGCCTTTGTGTCTTTATTGCTTCTAGGACAGTTGGGAGTATGACAGGAAGAGAGTGGGCGAGAGAGATGGGGCAGGGTTGGGGCATGACTGGAGCTCAAACCTGGGTTGCCATGGGCATGCAAGCCCATATGTAAGGGGCCTTAGCGCACCAGAGTTCTGACTGGGTCATACTATGTAAGAGTAGTCCGATCTCTTAAATCAAGCACAGTGAAAATTGTGTACATGCAGTACATTGTGTAAGGCGACACACATTGTGTAAGGACTACGGTACATATTTTTCCCTTGTGCTGGACGACAGCGTTTCTTCAATGACTGAATAGGTTATGACAAAAACAGGAGCCAACTGACACGACGCCATACTACACATAGCTCTGATTGGTTCATGTGAGGGTATCCCTATGTCCTTAGGGCAACGCGGTCGTGGGCTAGGCGGGGTGTGAAGTGATGTGTGTCTAGGCAGCAGAGTGGTGTTGACTCTGCATGTGCTGAAAGGGCAGGAGATGTTCTAGATGTCAGTATGAGTACAGTAGAGATGACTAAATATCTACAGGCTCTGGTAGCGCATGTTGTTTCATTGCGTTTGGCCGTCAGTGTGTTTGTGTATGTGTGTGTGTGTGTGTGTTTGTGTGTGTGTTTTGCTTTGAGTGTCAACTATAGTCCAAAGTTCCTGAGTTGATGCACCCATTCCAACTTTCCTCTCTTTAACACATGCACACACACACAAACAAACAAACAAAACACAAACACACACAGGCCTTAGGGCCAGTCATAAATGTAAAAACCATGAAAATAATGCCAGTGTGTTTGTTCATGGAAATAAATCTGAAGGCTTTGAACACACACGCACGCACACACAAACGCACGCACGTTCGCAAGCAAGCACACACTCAGCTCTCTCACCGATTTGGTTGTTCCTGTCGGCCTGGTCTTCGGCATTCTCGGACTCGTTGAGCTTTTCGTGCAGCTGCCTCTCCAGGTCGTCCTCCGTGTCCATGATGTTCAGATCTTCGTCCTCGTGCCGATCGCCATCGTCCTCCTCATCCTCACTGCTGCTGCTGATGTCGTTGAAGATCTCCCTCAGCTCATCGTGTGGGGCTACAGGTGGTGGGGGAGAGAGAGAGAAAGAGAGAGAGAGAGAGGGATGCAGAATAGGGATGTCAAAAATGTATAATAATTAATAATCTAATGTAAAAAAAATGTTAAGTCGATTCGAATGTTAATCAATTGCAATTAATTGCAAACTCGACTGGCGAGAGATCCAGGTGAAATGGGCATGATGACGAAGTGCATGCAAACATTTCCACCACTTTTGGATAAAAGAACATACCGTATATATAAATTCAGCATTCTCATTTCTAATTCATTTTTTTAGATTTAATGTTTTTTTTATATAACACTGACATTTGGGGAAAAAAAACGCTGGTTATCAATTAATTGTAAGTCGATCGAAAGGGTCAATCAACTAACAATTAATGGTTAAAGTTCAAGAGAGTCCTTGTGCACAAGCCCTCAGTAATGCAGGTGCAGGTGTGAGGCAGGAGAAGGTGAATCAATGAACAAAATTCAAGAGACACCGCACACTGCTTACTTTTCTTTACTTTATTTCTCGGAGCGAACGAGAAATAAAGTAAAGAAAAGTAAGCAGTGTGCGGTGTCTCTTGAATTTTGTTCATTAACAATTAATGGTTATTAACTAACAATTAATTCAGGTGGTTTAACCTTTATTGTGATAGGACAGTGAAGAACGAGACAGGAAACGAGTGGGGAGAGAGATGGGGAAGGATCGGCAAAGGACCTGGTCCGGAATCAAACCCTGGTCGCCTCCATAGCAGCCCAGTGCCCTACTGTTAGAGACACGGCAGGGCCATCGATCATTTGCATCCCTAATGTAGAACGGTAGACAAATTCAACAATAGGATAACAGAGGTATGGACTGGTATGAACAATAGAATAATAGACATTGTTTGCCTTCAAAAAATACAAGAGGTTGACTCATATTTCACCCCAAGAGCTTGCTGGAGATGTCAAAGTTCATTTTCACTTCAGCTATGCACTGCTTATAAAGGAGGTTCAAGAGTTGAAAGAATTGAATTTTCAATGCTACACATTTTTAGAAGCCTTGCTGAGTTTCAGCTAACTGCAGAGAAGGGTGTAGAACAGTAGATCTATTGAGCAATAGGAGTAGAGAAGTATGGATTGAACAATAGAATAATAGACATTGTTGAGGGGGGCTATTCGTATTCCACTCCAAAACCTTGCTGGAGATGTCAAAGTTTATCAGCTATGCACTGCTTAAACAGAGGGTTCAAGTGTTAAGAGAATGGGTCCAAATTTTTAGAAGCCTTGCTGGGTTTAAGCCAATTGTAGGCTTGTGGGATGTGGGATGTGTGTGAGGTGAGCTGCTATGGTCAAGCCAGTGGGCAGCTATCACTCATCACTCGTCATTCGATAAAAACTCAATTTTGAGAAAGTGGCAGAGAAAAATAGAGTGGCAGACAGTGACAGTGTAGCCTGATTATCATCGACTTTCAAATCTCTTCGAAACTTGGTCTGAACAAGAGCATAACAATTAACATTTCAGAAACGGCATTTCCCAAATGGCCTCCCTTGGTTTGTTAATGATTGTTTGCTTCCCAACAAAGTGTGAGGAGTTCCCGTATTTGGGGGAACTCAGAAAGTACTTGCATTGACTCTTGACCTGACTGGTAGCAACGCTGAAGTTGTTGTGTCACTAGGAGGGCACGGCCTGGCTGACAGTGTACCATGTATGCTTTACATTTGGAAACAATAGCTGCTTTAACACTTGTACTGTGTGCTTTGCCTGTATAACCAATGTTGACAACAGCTTGGTGAGCATGTTGTTACATTACATCTGGCAGGCGCTTTTAACCTAAGGCGACTTACAATCGAGGACCTAATCAGAGCATACATCACTTGCAGATACAAAGTGCACAGGAAAAATGTACGTAACAATAGATCCAGATGCCATGTAGGGCTTTTTTGTATTTAAGTATAGCAGCACAGGGTTAAGTAAAGTGCACACAGCCACACAACATGCCTTGGAGATACCCCAGGTCTGGGCCAGCTTACAGTAGGCATTAGTCCAGTAAATAGTCAGGAAAGATAAAAGTCTGTACTTGCTTCTTGAAGGTATAGTAAATTACCTGATGATCCGTGGCCCATCCTCTGTCCCGAGGTGCCAGGTGAGGAGTCCAGGTTGGCCAGCGCTCCGTTGTCAGCCTCCTTAGACTCGTCCTCCGCTATGATCTCCCACCCTGAACGCCACCAGGTCAAGGACAACAAGCACCAACACACAAACAACAAGCACCAACCCACTAACTCACAACTAATAAGGAATAAACACGCACAAACACCCCTTCCCCACACAAGGTCATGGACAGTGGGCACCAACACACAAAAACTCACAAATAATAACAAACAAACTCAGCACACACGCACATCGACCCCTTTCTGAAATGTGGCATCTTATTGGGATCATTTATATCCCGCATGTGACCAAATTACAATTCAACACTCTCTCACTCACACACACACAAACACACATAAACACATCAGGAAAAGGACAACAAGCACCAACACACAACAAACTAACACAAAATGACGCATTCAAGTGTATATATGCACATACTGTACACACATGTGCATACACTGCCCCCTGTCTGCATACACTGCCCCCTTGCCATCATAGTGACTTTTAGGATGACCACAGCTCTAAATTAACATCCTCCAACTGGTCAAATGATGGTGAAGTTTCAGTTTGGCTGGTAGAAAAGACCAACTTACTAGCCACTTTGACCCGTTACTGAGTGTATGTTTAGCTTAGCATCTACTAGCCATTTTAGCTGGTGATGAAAAAGGTAATTTAGAGCTCTGATGATGACTACTGCACACATACAGTGATGTCATTCCCCAGTCGGCTGGTGACATTTAGCAGGCTAAGCTGCCTCATTACGGCCCTCGAGCGTGCTGGCCAAAATTAATCCCCATCCAGGATTACAGCAACCTTCTCCATCAGAGGCGGAGAGACTGGGGCACAGGCTAGCCCAGGCAGAGTGGAGAAGAGAAGAGAGAGGGGGAGAGACAAGAGGGAAGTAGAGAGGAGAGGAGAGGAGAGGAGAGGAGAGGAGAGGAGAGGAACGGAGGAAAGCCAGGGCAGAGGAGAGGAGGAGTGGACAGAGGAGAAGAGAGGTTAAGATGTAGTGTAGAGAGGAGTAGAGAAGAGAAGAGAAGAGAAGAGAAGAGGAACGGAGGAAAGCCAGGGCAGAGGAGAGGAGGAGTGGACAGAGGAGAAGAGAGGTTAAGATGTAGTGTAAAGGAGAGGAGAGGAGAGAAGAGGAGAGGAGAGAAGAGAAGAGAAGAGAAGAGAAGAGAAGAGAAGAGAAGAGAAGAGAAGAGAAGAGAAGAGAAGAGAAGAGAAGAGCAGGAGAGTCTGGGTCCAGAGAAGAGAGGAGGCAAGAAGGGGCAGAGAGGAGGTGAGGAGAGGAGAGGAGATGAGGATAGCCAAGCTAACAGGAATGCAGTGGAGATGAGTGGGGTGGAGAGGATCAGAGTGGAAAGGTCTTAATCTGTCAAACGGAACAATTGGCGATTAAACGGACGGATCGTCACAATTTTGCACAATGGATGCTAATGCACAGCTGTAGCCCATCTCCATCCATTCATCCGCCCACACTTCCATCTCTTTCTCTCTTCCTCTGTTCATTTTCTCTCAGTTCATTCTCTCTCTCTCTCTCTCTCTCTCTCTCTCTCTCTCTCTCTCTCTCTCTCTCTCTCTCTCTCTCTCTCTCTCTCTCTCTCTCTCTCTCTCTCTAAAGTCTGTGCTCTCTCTGCTATGCTCTGGTGGGTATTGGGGAGATGCAGTACAGACACTGAATGGATCATTTACTGTGTGCTGATGGGGGTTAAAGTAGAGGTGTGTGTGCGTGTGCATGTGTGTGTGTGCATTGTTTCTGTGTGTGTGAGTGTGTGTGTGTGAGTGTGTGTGTGTGAGTGTGTGTGTGTGTGTGTGTGTGTGTGTGTGTGTGTGTGTGTGTTACATGAGCTGCACACTCAGTGCTTCCAAGGCAGTGAGATGTAGAAGACATTAGCAGTTATGCCAGAGCGATAAGTATGCCTGATTTATTTATTTATTAATGTTTTTTTTATTTTTGTTCTGCAGTTTTATGCAAGCTCCTGTGTGCCACTGCAGCAGTCTCATTCCCCTGCCTGCCTGCCTGTCTGCCTGCCTGCCTGCCTGCCTGCCTGTCTGCCTGCCTGCCTGTGTGAGTGTGCGTGGGAGCAGCTTGCTACGCATCTGCTAACAATGCCGGATATTTTGGTAGATGCCAAAAGCGTGTGGGTGCGTGTAATCATGCAAACAACCACAGCGAGTAGTTCAATATCAGCAAGTGGGGGTGGGGTTGGGGGTGGGGAGCAGTGTTATGCTGTGCTGGAGAAAGAAGGGCATAATTATTATTGGGTGAACTAGTGTTACTATGACAATACAGAGCAATGGCTGTCTGATTGCAGAGGTGGAGATCACACAGTTCCAGGAAGGAAGAAAAAAAATATATATATACAAATAAATAAACGAATAAGTAAGTAAGTAAATAAATAAATATCAAAACCGCTGCAACTATTTTTCTTGAACCAGCCGATCCTAATGAACATCCAAACCATTAGACAAGTACTGTGGGTCACCTAATGAGGAGAAATAGTATCTAAGCGCAAAAGCAGAAGAAAAACACAGGAGAGTGTTTTACTCCCTCAAGCCAAGTTGGAAGATTCCTTTCAGTATGCACATAATGTATGCAAATGGGAATGAATATATTCGTTTTGGCACTGTTGTTGTTGTGGTGACTAAGGGTAGATGAGGTAAAAGCAAGTGACATAGGTATTGCTGATGGGGAGGGGGAGAAAGAGAGAGAGAGAGAGAGAGAGAGAGAGAGAGAGGGGAAGAAGGAGAGGGAGAGAGAGAGAGAGGAGGGGGAGAGAGAGAGAGAGAGAGAGAGAGAGGGAGAGGAAGAAGGAGAGAGAGAGAGAGAGAGAGAGAGAGAGAGAGAGAGAGAGAGAGAAATATTTTGTGTGAGAAAGAGAAAGAGGGAGAGAAAGATTTTAAAAACAAATATTCAGAAAGAGCTCATGTGGCTGTGCAACTTTTGCAGGAATAAATTTGTGCGTGCGTTGAAAGGATACGGACGCTGACGGCCTCTGCGTCAGTACTCAGCAGCCTCTTCACCTCCTTCTCAACGTCAGGGGACTCAATGTACTGCAGAACACACACACACACACACACACACACACACAGACACAGACACAGACACAGACACAGACACACACACACACAGACACACACACACACACACACACACACACACACACACACACACACACACACACACACGCCAAAAAAGAAAAAACATACGTCATTCATTAAATGCCTCCCTCCCTGTACTCCCACATGTCTGGCTGTTTGTTCCCGTCGCAATCCTGGGCACATTATGAGTAATTCATTGGACCTTGCCGACCCTCCGCTGTGCAGGTAAACTGTTTACTTTAAGGCACGCAATGACATTTTCATCTCCTTTTTCATCTCTACCTCTCTGCGTGCGTACATGACACGCACACATGCGCGCACACACACACACAGCTCATTTTCATCTCATTGCTCTCTGTCCGTCTACTGTACAGCTTGCTAGACTCGACCACCTCTTAAAGTCAAATCAAAAGGCTGAAAAGGTTGGCGTTTTTCAATAAATATGGCATAAAAACTCTGTGCCACACAGGCCTTGGAGTCTCTTATATAAAAAATATAAGTCTGGAATCCAGTAACCTTTTTGAATTATGTCCTATTCGCCCAGACGTGCCTATTCATCACGATCACATCTCTCGTCCACCCATAAGTAAATATCTTTTCATCCCCATCATTGCCCACTCCCACTCCTTCTCTCTCTCTCTGTCTCTCTCTAATAAATTCTCTTTCACTGACCACCATCTCATGCTCTCTCTCTCCACTGTATTCTGTCACTCACCACAATCATTTCCTTCATCCGTCTTAACCCCCTTTCTTGCCCAGCCAGACCCCCCCCCCCCCCCCCCCCCCCTCTCTCGGCATGGTCGGGGTGCAGTGTAGATATCCTATTCACCACCACATCCACTACCCCCCACACACACACGCCTTTTGTGACCATCTCTCTCCATTGCACTCTCTGTACCTCACACCATATCCCTCTCAGTCATATATTCCCTTATTGACATCATCTTCCTCCTCTTTCTTATTTACGCACACACACGCGCGCAGGCACACGCGCACACACACCCACACACGCGCGCGCGCACACACACACACACACACACACCCTCCTCCTCCTCGTTCTTACCCCTCTCCGCCTCTTATCACACAGCCCTACCTTTTATTTTATATCCCCCACATCCATCCGCCCACTTTTTAGCCTGGCCGGGGTGCTGTGCTTCTCTGCTGGCATGTCTTCCCTCCGTTGGCCTCCTCTCTGATCTCAGATCAGATCCTGCTGGCCTCCTGCCAGCTCTTACATTAGGGATTAAAAGCAGGGCTGTGTGAAAGGATGTGGAGGTATGAGGAGGAGTTGAGGTAGGCGTGCGAGAGAGAGAGAGAGAGAGAGAGAGAGAGAGAGAGAGAGAGAGAGAGAGAAAGAAAGAGAGAGAGCGCGAGAGAGAGCGAGAGAGAGCGAGAGAGAGCGAGAGAGAGCGAGAGAGAGCGTGTGTGTGTGTGTGTGTGTGTGTGTGTGTGTGTGTGTGTGTGTGTGTGTGTGTGTGTGTGTGTGTGTGTGTGCGTGTGTGTGTGTGTTGGATGTGAATTGATCCCGGGCTGCTGGGCTTCACAGGTGATTTACTCTGCGCCTCTACACGGCCTCCCTCCTTCAATGCCAGACGGCACACACACACCATAGCCAAATTGCTTTTCCTACCCCACACCTCCAGAGTCTCTCTCTCTCTCTCTCTCTCTCTCTCTCTCTCTCTCTCTCTCTCTCTCTCTCTCTCTCTCTCTCTCTCTCTCTCCCTTCCCGTCTCTATACCTCTCTCACCATCACTCTTTCTTGCTCTCCCTCTCTCAGTGTAAGACATTATTTATATGGAAATCTTTACTCTTTTGCTTGCCCAGGCACTCGGCTCTCCCTTTCCCCCCCTGGTCTATCCATCTATCCATCCTTCTATTCAGCTGGAAATGTAAATCTAGCGCTTTTGACAGCCAAGGGGAAAAAGAGCAATCCATAGGATTTGATGACCTCGTCATAAAATAGGCCCGCAATGTAGAATGATGAAGGCGGCTTTGACAGAAGCAAATAAAAAGACCCAAAGGAATAGAGTACGCTTTATGTTTCTAAGAATTGTCTAGACGTTTAGAGACATAGTGTATATGAACTTGGAACACTATGAAGATCAATCTTTAGAAGGCACAATTCAGATTTTTTTTGTGTGTGTGTCTCAGACTTTGTACATTCTTCTCAAATGAAGTCCAGTCCAAATTCAACAGATTTACCTTGACATGGTGCTATGTTACTCTTATTTCTGTTGATAGGAAGAAGGTTTTAAGAGGAATAAATCCAATATCAATAAGATATTATTTAGTTCTGGAAAGACAATGACAGGACTGTTTGTAAGCATTTTACTCTGTGGAAACATCTGCAACAGAGATGATAAACAAACAACCAACCAACCAAACAAACAAACACAAATGAAAGTAACAAAACAAATTGAGAAATGCCTCCTACCTTCTTTTTGGCAGTCTTGCGGAATCTTCTCTTGCGCGTGTTCTTCAGGGGGAACGTGACTAGAAGGCACAAGAGCTTCATGTTAAAAAATGAAGCTGATAAATAGCACAGTTCTCAACTTTTTTTTGAACAAACACTCCTGGACCTCATTACAAGCCTCCCAATGCCCCCTTGACCTCATCATAAGCCTGCCCACGCCGCCCCTTAGTATTAAAAAATAAAATGGACTGATGTCCCCCAGCCCCTTTCAACTGGGCCTTCTCAAACCCCCCCAAGGGCTTCCCCCACTGAGAAGCACTACACCAGCTGAACACACTGCTGACTAAAACAAAGCAATATGCAAATTTAAGTCTACCAATGTGCAGTGATGTCCCTCTTATAACATTTGTATATCATATTTGGGACTGCACCATCATCTGGAGTATGGCTGGGCTTAGGGACTTCATTCTTTTTACAAGGCCTTTGTGTGTTTAACAGCTCAAACCGACTGTAGCAAGACACAGCCAATGCATCCTCATGGCCAAGAATTCTCAATAGCAACCATTGAAGGCTTCTATTCAGCTGACCTTCAGCTAAACCTCTGCTGTCCTTGGATTGTACTTACAACTCGTTTCAGACACACAATACCACAGCAAAAACATTCAGCGTTCGCATAACTGAGATGTCTAGTGAAAATGATTTCTCACATAACATTAAAGATATTTGAATTGAAAAATAACTTCCAATTTCTAATGAGATCCTTTGATGTCTCTATATTTAATAAATTGTATATATTATACCTATATTAATTATGCCATGTCTATAGCAAGTCCATGCATATGCAAGTGTACTTGGGCAATTACAGAATTCTGGCTCTCTTAGTTATCTTCGGGTTCGGAATAGGCTATATAGACTTTCCCCCGTCAGCGCATTACATAGTAATGGAGTAGAAAGGGGTTTAATAAAGTAGTGTTCAATATACAGTACAGTGCTTCCAGTGGTTCCCAAACTTTTTCTGCCAGGACACCTTTTTTGGACCAAAGGATATTTTGGCGCATGCTCCCACCCACGTTCCGGATCATATTTTTGTCCATTTAGTATTGTTCATTTATATATTTGAAATTCACCATAGGAAAAGTAAAAAAAACACCCTTATTAACCAAGTCAGTACTTGGCAGAGTTGTCATACACATGTGCATGGGTTTTATGCAAGCATTCCTTTCTCTTCGTGACCCCCTCTGAGGAACATCCAACTAGGGGTTCCGAGCCCTAGTTTGGGATCCACAGCAGTCCCTGTACCAAGAAACGCCGTAATTATACTATAAAGGCTTTAAAGTTTCCTTTCTGGCCAGACAACTGAGTTGTAGGTAAGTGGTGGTGGCACTTCCATTTAATACTTATTTTTAGGATGGAAATGTATACACATTTATGTAATTACTAACAAAATTGACACAAGACAAAACAGGTATTAAGAGAAAACATTTCCGGTCTTAATTCAGTATCGCCCACATACCTGCGTTCTTATTTGGTACGGCAGTGCAGGTCTACTTACTGCCATGGTTCCAGCTGAACTTTTTATCTTTGTCCTTGTCCTTCTTCTTGCTCTTGGGATCTGTACCGGTGGGTTCCTCTAGAGGGGGGTAGAGGTCTCCATCCAGAGAACACACCAACATCTGCACAGCAGGGATATCAGACATGTAACTCAACCATTAACAACTGCATATGAAAGGTCTATGGGGATGTAAGAGTCTGCTTTGTACTGAATACTGTGTACAGTGTTATGACTAAAAACTTCAATTGAAAATGGTGAGGTACATGCACCCTGTACATGTAATGGCTGTGGCAAATGTGTCACAGGGTTTGTACACCTCTGTTTTAAGATAATGGGAATCCTGGATTCAAAAGCTACAATCCGGTGCCACAGATTTCAAATTACCTGGGTTTACCTGTCCAATTGCCCTAATTGCAAGGGTAAAACTAGGTAGGTCATTTGGAATATGTGGCACTGGACTTTAGCTTTGGAATCCAGGTTGCCCATCACTATCACAATTGTTTTGTATTTTTCATGGGCCTGGTGGACCCAGTAGAATTCATCTAAATTTCAACATATTGTACACAGAGTGATTTTACTGTGCATAGAACATTTTTATCACACAGCTGAGGCTGTATGTTTTTATTGGGTAGCTTTATGCACTGAAATAGCCATTTCTATTCCAAGATTGTGACTATCACCATTATTTTCTATTTTCATGGGGCTGGTGGCCCTGGTAGACTTCATCCAATTTTCAAAATATTTTACACAGTGTAGAACATTTTTACTATAGGGCCAAGGCAAAGGTGTTTGATGCACCCTAATGCACATCCAAAAAAAAGATTGTTGCAGGTACCGGATGTGAAGGAGTGCATAATGAAAAAAGAGGACATATCCGCACACCACAAGAAGTCCACTTGATTTATTTTCTGAAAAAGTGGCACCAAGTCGCATCTGCAAGGTCTTCGTGGACATCTGACAAGGACCTTGCGGTTCAAAAATGTTGCGCCATTTTTTCGCATTATAAATAAATAACAGGAAGGGAGCTTCTGTGCTGTGCGGATATTTCTTCTTTTTCTCTAAAAAACTTAAATTGTTAAAAAGTTGTCATTTTTTCCAAGGACAACTGTTCCAACAAATCTTGCTTTATCGGATTATTTTTTGTACAATACCCCCTGGAATATAATAAACAAATTACATAAAATGTTCTTGCGTTGGATTCAAAGAATCTAAAACCCCTGATGTGTGGTCAGAATTACATCACACACGTCTTATTTTTATGACAGGTGCTGCTGGATCAAAGAAAACATTCACTTTGAAGGCGCTCCACAGAAAAACCCTATTCGTCTTGTTTATTTGTAAAAACATTTCCCTCTCTCCCTTAGAACATCAGAGGAAATACTTGAGCAAACAAAACGAATGCCATCCGTCTGATGTGTGCGACTAACTTAACTTTTCTTCCGCATCTCCTGCTTTCGCCAATACTGTAGTAGGGCACCTGCTGGTTGTTTTTTGGAACACACTGGATGCACGCTGATCACTTAAAAGGAAGCCCTGAATGTTTTATTACCGTACCCAGTGGTCCAGCTGTGCTTATTTATGAGTGAAAAACCTGGACCCAAATACTGGAAAAAATACAGCTTTCCTCATTTAATGAAGGGCCATTTTTTTACCCATACTTGTAATAATTCCAAAGGAAAGACAACAGTGACACCCAGTGGTAGCGGAAGGAATTACAACGTCCCTCACTGACTAATTTGTCTATTACCATTGCTATACATGGGTTCTCATTTTTGTTTTCCCCTGGCTGCGCACCCCTGGCTGCGCACAACTCAACCTGATTGTTGCAAACCGCAGTTGGTCAAAAAATTGGCTCACATGGTTGGCTGCCAGTGTCTTGCCCCTCGTGTTTCAAAAAACCCTATATATACACTGTTACTGTCACATTTCAGTGGGGTTGAGCGAGCTGTGAGCAGATTCGCATTAGCAACCATAGCACAGGTTTCTCCATTTTTTCCTGCATGTAGTTGAATGGACTGTGTCTCATTTGAATGGCATAAACACATGTGTACATAGACTGTCTGTGTGAAAGGACAACTGAACACATTGCTCAAGGCCCCCTTTCACTCCCAAGCCCTAGTGTACGGGAACGAGCCGTTAGAATGCATGCTCTTCAATTTCAAATTGCTAAGCAGTCTGACCACACCTTACTGGTGCATGAAACGAAACACAGCAGACTGAACAAATATACAGTAAGAACTGCTTTGTCCCAACTGCCATAAGAATGCTTAATGACGGATGCCATGCACATGCAGTGCACAGTTTTATGTTTTCTACTATATATTTTTATGTTGTGTACTGTATGCCGAGTGTGTGAGTACTGCATGTGATGCAGTGATTGAAGCTGAGACAAATTCCCCCTGGGGACAAGAAAGTACACTCTAACTCTAAGACTAGCATGACTCTCACCTGGCAAACATCAGCTGTCTTGTAGAAGGTCTTCTTGTCTACTGTCTTCAATGACTCCAAAATACAGGGCAGGTCTACCAGTTTGCAAGCCAGAGGCACCCGGTCCACCCTCACAATACCATGACGACCATCCCCTTTGGGAGCAGGGAAAGAGAGGGATATTATTTTCAATCAAACATTTTTTAAACAAATATTTAGTAGAAACTTATAAGGAAAAAGGAAAAGAAAGATTTCTGCAGATACTGCAGATTTCAGTTATTTTGCACAGATCTGACGTCTACAGATTTTTTTTTCTTGTTACTTACAGATCTCTACTAAATCCTGCAACTTTTCAACAGATGAGTGGTGACCATTCACTATTTCACTAATAATTGACTTTACAACAGGGTATCCTCAGGTTTAACCACATTCAATTTAAGACACTTTTTTTAGACCACTCACATTAGACTTGCACACATTACCAGTTCCCCAACTGGGGGACTATGAATAAGGTGTACACATTAATTGAAGACATTAAACCAATCTTTGAACCTTTTCATCTTTAAACCAATCTTTTAATACATATATAACATTACATAATGTAATACAACTACCTTTAGATTTTATATAACCCTCACGATACTGAATGGCTTGCATAAAGCGTGCATAATTTTGTGATTGAAAACAAATCTATCAGCTACGTATGATAAAGACAGTCTTTGTACAGCAGTACGATTTCGTCTTAGTGTTTGATGTACATTATAAGCTTACACAAAATGTAAGAATAAGAACAATCGGTTATGATTTACTTGACGGAATCATACGCATGACATGACAGTGTCAAAATAGAGTCACGACACAGCTATGGACGAGTCATAAACATTATGTCAATGTCATAAACATTTTGTGGTCATGAAAAGTTGACATTGTTAGGGTTGTCTACCACAGGGATAATTAACCTTTTTGACGTCGAGGCCCATTTTTTCCAGTGCGCAGTGTCCCGCCGGGGCCCATATCCATGTATTATATAAGGCTATATTATATTATATTATATTATATTATATTATATTATATTATATTATATTATATTATATTATATTATGATAGTATAATATAGGCTAATATATTATGATATAAAATATAAATAAATAAATAAATAAATAGGCTATTACTGAAGTATTTTTTCCACAAGGGATAGCCCTATATTAATTAATGTTAATGTTACTCTCACTCATTAACAATTCATTCACAATTTCACACATATGAATGTCTCTCTGACAGCTCAAAGTTTGCGTGACAGCTCTTGACATGCGCTTTGTAATGAATCTGCTGATCGTAATGTTAAGATGCTTTTCAACACCAGTGGAAACGCGGCGCGGGAAGAACAGACATTCCACAGCCAGACGGAAACATTTCCCAGTATCACAATTCGTGAAAGGACTGTCTTGTTGGGGACACTTGGACAATTATAAGGGATAAAGATTCAGTAATTATAGAATTATTTTGAGTAGCTACCATAACCGAGTGTCACTCAATGACAACAGCTATGAAATGTTTATGAGATGGACATAATGTGTATGACAAGTCCATAACTGCGTTACGACACTGGTATGACACGGTCATGTCATACATAGGCAAGTAAAGTGTTCCCAAAAAAATGTCTTCCTACCATGGAGCTCAATGGTGAGTCGGTCCTTGGTGTTCATACTGCTAGACTGGGCGATTCTCCTGACAGTCGAGGCATACTCCTGTGAGGGACAACAATATGGCAGGGTAAAGAATAGTTCTAGCTTTATACTGTGAGCAATTATGCTATACTCCACATGGATGCTGTAAAATGGGACAACAAAAATTAGCTATTGGTAGTATAGAAACTTGAAAATAAGCTGGAAGACATTAACAAAGTGTAGTTACAGGGTAAGTTACTTCATATTGCATAAACACTGGTGCACTGAATTTAGCAATGAAGGCAATGGATGCAGTTTAGATTGCAGCAAAAAAACTTCATCCCCACATGCACATAGTGGACAACCACAACACATGCCATGTTGTGTGACAGACAGCCTTTGTGAAATGTCGGTAAGAACCATACCGTGGGTAAACGAAGTACGAACTGACTCTCCAGTTCGTGGGGGGCATCATCCTTGTTTTTGGAGCCCGCCTTGCCCACTGTAAGTTTGACAAGTAACAACACAGGTTAAACATTTCAACACAAGTATCGCGGAGGCACTATAGACATGTAGTCTAGTCGTGATTTTATGAACCCGGAAATGTTGAGTACCCTAAAGTTTTATTGCAGAAATATCATCTATGGGCCTAATGGATAGAATTTAGCTTGGTTGCCCAAAGTTGCACTTTGAGCAATTTGCATAACTAGCATAAATATGTTGTTAAAGGGGAAGTCCAGTTTTTTGAACATTAAGGCCATTTTCTGAGTGGTCTGCAATGTTTTAGAGTCCCCCTCACCGTTTATTTCATGTTTGCTGCAGTCTCTGTTATTTGGCTGATTTGGATTTGATCTCAACCAGCTTTAGAATGGCCGTCTATGAGCACCTGCAACTCTGTTCTTAAAATCAACTTTAACATTTGTTTTCGAAAGTCTACAGCTCACAAAGTGGTTAGGGGTGTTCACTAGCAGTCCCTAATAAGTTTCAAGGCGAAATTTGGCTTCTGTCATTTTTTATGTGCCATTTTGTGAAAGAAAGTGAAAGTGAAAGTGAAACTTAATTTACAAATTGCTACATAAAACACACATAAAACATGACAGATGCCATATTTCGCTAAAAAAAATTGCTAAGGAACACCAGTGAATACTGTTGAACACTTGCTGAGTTGCATATTCTTCAAAACAAATGTTAAAGGTGATTTTAAGAACAGAGTTGCAGGTGCCCATAGACGGCCGTTCTAAAGCTAGTTGAGATCAAATCCAAATCAGCCAAATAACAGAGACTGCAGCAATCATGAAATAAACGGTGAGGGGGACTCTAAAACATTGCAGACCACTCAGAAAATGGCCTTAATGTTAAAAAAACTGGACTTCTCCTTTAAGATAAGACTACTACAGGTGAATAGGCTAAAAAATTAAAATAATAGGTATCACCATGAAACTTTCTCAGTTGATTACTGATGATGAGAGAAGAAAAAAATGTATTGGATGTTTTTTGTATTTTGATGTTTAGATATGCAAATGAGGGCATACATTATCAATTATGCGCTAATTTGCATACGCACCAAATCACTTTCTTAAGGTGAACTCTGACTCAAAATAACTTTTATGTGGGTAAAATATGTATATTTGAATGTTGAGATGGTGAAAACCTTCTGAGGCAGTGGTTCTCAAAGTGGGGCCTGGGACCCCTGGAGGGCTGCCAGGGGCCCTACGGCAGGCTGGCAGGAAAAATATGGCAAAATAAGATGAATAGCTTAATAAATTGAATAATTAAAGTTAGCCAAAATAAGCCAAAAATAAGCTGAACTATCCTTGTAGAATAATTTTCTTCTTTACAATGTTTATGTACTATGCTGTCTGTAGTACCTGAGTAAGTTTAGGAATGCACCAATTTCATCGAGTTGTGAAACCGGGTGCACAGAAAAAATATTGTGGCACGGGTGCCGCACGGCCCATGTTACGGGAGCCTTGGCTGGAATATGGCAGTATATGGGGGGCCTTGGCTGGAATCTAGCGGTAAGTTATATGGGGAGCCTTGTCATGGTAAAGTTTGGGAACCCCTTCTATGAGGAACCTGATCAAGAGGGAGTTTTGACCTGGATACATGACCCGATATATAGGCCTATACATATAGGATATTTATTTATTACATACAGCGTGTAGCACACACATACATTCAGTGTAGCAGAACTATGTACAGTATGCCTGTGTACACAAACACAAAATAACTATACAAGAGAAATTTACCGTTCTGAGGAAAGGCTTTATGACCTAAAATAGCACATAAGTTTTTGGAACAAAATATGATTGCAGCAGACTTTCACTATACAACATGCAGAATAACTACAGTACAGTATGCACGCACGCACGCACGCACGCACGCACGCACGCACGCACGCACGCACGCACGCACGCACGCACGCACGCACGCACGCACGCACGCACACACACACACACACACACACACACACACACACACACACACACACACACACACACACACACACACACACACACACACACGGGTGACTCTAAACAACTCTCCATTGACCTTAACAGTGACAAAAGTTATCTGGAGGTTTATGTTACCTTCATATGTTAAACCCATGGCTCCAAATATATTTTTCTGTGGGTAAAGCATATGTACTTGGTGGTTGAGTTGGTGAAAACCTTTTGAGGGACCTGGTCAAGAGGTAGTGTTGACCTAAATGGATGAATTAAATGTTCCATGCCAAACAGCCTTACGTGCATACACATACAGCACAGTGAACAAATCGAAAAGAGCCAACATCACACAACATAACATGCACATTAGGCCAGTGATTGCTGCAGGATACACATGTGATGAAGAAAATACCGTGAAAGTATGGGGATGGTGAAGGCTATGTGTTTTTTTTCTAAATATGTGTGTGTGCATATACAGTGGTATACAACAGTTGAATGATTGGGCACCCCTTTTGAAAAATATTATTGGTTTGTCTGTTGATAGTTTGTTAAAGCAATTTTGTGTTAGCATTATGTTAAACAGTATGGAAAGAACAACATTTCAGACGTGAAATCACTTTTATGGGCCCAGCAGAATCAATTCTACATGTAGCCGAAAATAGGCATATGCTAAATATTCTAGTAATATTTAGTAGAGCCTACTTTTGGTAATGCAATGGGCTGTGGATGGTTCTATAAGCAGACAAGTCCCAGAAGTCTGGCATTTTTAATTTGGGGTGGTGTGGATAGTCAATGGTAAAAATACTGTCAGCATTCTTGTCTTCCTTCCATTTGTTTTATTTTTTTAAGACAGGGATGACTATTCCACAATGTACTTTTGCTCATGCTACATGAAATACTGGGTGGATTTTGAACAGTGCTTACAACATTTGCTCTACAGAAGTCTCTAACCCAGCCATGGCTTTACTTCAACTGTGCAATTGTGTAAGCATTCTTTTGAAGAATCTTCTGGAGTTTCAGAGGAGTTAATGAGGTCATCTACTTAAATAAGGTTTATTATACCTAGCAATTCAGCCTCTTAACACAATCCTTCTGCCCAATTCCATTGAGCACAGGTATGATTTACAAAAACGACACCACAAAAACCATTACTGGTTTTCAGCTTTTGTATTATGTTTCTGACTAGAGTAGCACAATATAAACCTCCAGATAACTTTTGTCAGTGTTAAGGAGAGTTGTTTAGAGTCACCCATGCAATGTGTTTGTGTTTGTGTTTGTGTTTGTGTGTGTGTGTGTGTGTGTGTGTGTGTGTGTGTGTGTGTGTGTGTGTGTGTGTGTGTATAGGCCTACTGAAGTTATTCTGCTACAATCATATTTTGTTTCAAAAACGTATACAGTATGTGCTATTTTAGGCCTTAAAGCCTTTCCTCAAGCCAGTAAAGTACTCTTGTATAGTTATTTTGTGTTTGTGTACATAGGCATACTCTACTGTATGTAGTTCTGCTACACTGAATGTATGTGTGTGCTGTATACATGCGGTATGTAATAAATAGCCTATATATGGGCCTATACAGTATATTGCACAGGGCATATATCCAGGTAAAAACTCCCTCTTGAACAGATTCCTCAGAAGGTTTTGACCATCCTAACACTCAAATATACATATTTTACTCACATAAAAGTTATTTTTAGCCAGAGTTCACCTTATGAAAATGATTGGTGCTTATGCAAATTAGCGCATAATTGATAATGTATACCCTCATTCGCATATCTAAACATCAAAATATAAAAAACATCCAATACACTAGGGGCCTATGGAGATCACGACTAGACTAATGGGAGTTCAGGTATTGGTAAACAACGCATACCTTTGGCCTTCGATGTCATTTTTGTCTTCTTGGTATTCATGGAGGCAGACGTTTCTTCCTGCAACAAGGGCAAGGGTTAGAGGGTAAAATAAAACACCTACAAAACGTTGATACTTGCACTGTTAACCTGAGAGATCTAGACACAGCAAAAATTGCATTGTATCCTACAGCAGTTGCAATTGATTTGCTAACACATAACAGCGAATTTAATAACATCAGGGAGCCCACGACTTAGCATTTATTGCAAAATAGCCCACCCCCATACCTTGCACTGTTAGTGTAGGCTACGTTTTAACAAGCACCACACTTGCGTATATGCAGAAAAGACGTCCACTTACCCCTCTTATAACCTTATTGTTTGTATTTTGCACAAGTGATTAGGCTAAGGTAGCTGCTTTGCTAGCAAACCACCTCGCTGAAGGCGCATTCAACTCCTCGCAAAACAACACTATCACTAAAAGGGAAAGGGGGTTGTTATGACTAAATGTTTAGGCTTAAACTGATTTCTTGCGTTGTCAATAAACAAAAAATTAAGGGTTAGCACACACGAGAGATTTCCCAGTGACGAAAATGCCAGGGCTAACACATTCCTTCTGCAGACAGACACAAGCGACAAAACATTAGATAGATTTTGCTGCCACCTGGCGGTCTGGCGGGATAAAATGTTGTTTTTCTTGTTTGGTATTCATAAATTACAACTCAGTATCAGTAGCCTATCAGTGCGCTGAAAACAGCTCAAGGTATGGAATAAGGATCAATTAGGACTAGTAATGGTTATTTGTCCATTCTTCATGCATGACAAAGGAAAAGAAGGCTCTCTCTCTAAAGGATGAATAAGGTGACTTGCAACTGCATAGCGAAGGCAGCACATCAGTAACAATTTCAATCACATTTGCACTCACAATAGGCCTACTCTAAAATAAGTCCCAAGCGAGAATATTTTAACTGTTCTGTTTAACTCAGAAAGCTGAGAGGATGAACAGACAACCACCCACACACACTATAGGCTTATAGCAAAGGGGAGGAGAGTTAACTGCCTCACCCAGCTTCAAACTCAATAAGTGTAGCAAAGGTGTGCTCTGATTGCTACAGTGAAGATCTGTTGCTGTGATAGAACTCCCACAACACTAATGATCACATCAAACAACAGGATCTGTAACTACAATCTAAAATGTTTCATTTGAAAGATCATCTCTGGCCTTTCCAGATGTAAATGCTCCAGTCCAAAAAATATCCATAAAGGGTCATCGATCTCCCCTTTCGTCGTTGTCTTCCTTGCCAAATAAAGCAAGGCAAGACAGATGTATTCATATAACAATGTGCTACAATATTTTTACCGAGTGTGTGTCAGACTGCAACAGTCAGGGATGTTCAATGCCTTCATGGAAGCCTTTGGGCAAATTGCATTTGGAAAGATGGCCTTTGATTGAACTCACAAATAAATGTCAGTTAAAATTATAAACAACGCAATTGCTGTCTTTCTAGACGTATCAGTGCAACAAATGGGTAAATTCAATTATTGTCTCAGCAACAGTCAGCGAAAAAGAACAACAGTAACAACAATAAAGGAACACTTACAATCTGAGAGGTGTAGGAGAGAGAGAGAGAGAGAGAGAGAGAGAGAAGGCTGGGAACAGAGTTCATGTTAATCATTGTCAACATCTTCCTTATGATCAGACACTTCTGTATGCCCTATGAGAGAGAGGTGGACAGAGTGACGAGTAGCCGCAGGGTAAACACGGCGGACACATCGTTGAATGGATATTATACCACTCTGAAGTGTTTACCTCTGACACATTGTCTTCCGTGTATGTTTGAGAGAGAGAGATAGAGAGAGAGAGAGAGAGAGAGAGAGAGATAGAGAGAGAGAGAGAGAGAGAGAGAGAGCGCTCCTCATGAGAACAGGTGAGGCAAAGCAGTCTGAGGGATGTCGACGGTGGCTTAGGTCTTGTGCAGGTGCTTTCAATGCACTCTGTTTCATGGAGTTGTTTGCCACGCTTGCACATGTGAGAAGTCAGCCATGAGCTTTTTGCACCAATGCCACCTGAGGATGGGGACAGCCTCCCAGGTTTTGGTCCCTATTCCCCAAGTCTCTATGCTGCTATTTGCCATCCTCTCCGCGGCTTCCTGGGACCAAGCTTGGTGTTCCTCAGGGGATGGAGTGAAGCAGTGGCAGAAGGCCCCTCCAGCTCTTCACAACCATCACCATCACAACAGGAGCCTGTACCTCCACGCTACCTTCCCCCCTCACTTCCTCTGGGGAGTGGGCACCTCTGCCTACCAGACCGAGGGCTCATGGGACCACGAAGGGAAGGGGCCGTCCATCTGGGACCACTTCACTCACACCAAGGGACCCGGCATGGACACGGGGGACACGGCGAGTGACAGCTACGCTCGATGGCAAGAGGACATGAAGGCGGTGAAGTACCTGGGGACCCAGACGTACGCCTTCTCGCTGTCCTGGCCACGTCTGTTTCCAGATGGTGGCGTGGGGATCCCCAACCCTGACGGGGTGTGTCATTACCAGCGGCTAATTAGAAGCCTCCAAGCTGAGGGTATTCAGCCGGTGGTGACCCTTTACCACTGGGACCTTCCACTGGGCCTGCAGCAGCGGTATGGCGGCTGGAAGAATGAGAGCACGGTGGATGCTTTTGTGGAGTATGCAGAGTTCTGCTTCCAGACGTTCGGGGACTCTGTGAAGTACTGGCTCACCATGCATAACCCTTACCTGATAACGGTGCAAGGTTACGGCACTGGAGTGCATGCACCAGGGGAGAGCAATGACCCGGCTTCTGTTTTTACCGTGGGACACAACCTTATTAGGGTGAGTAAGGAGTCAAAAAGGTCAAATGTGGGGTCAAGAAAGGGAGGTGCGATGGAGCAGCTAGGGGGAAAAAATCAGATACAATGCCAACTAATATTTCAACATTTGTGAGATTTTTGAATAAAATGGCACTTCATTAAATAAAATGATGAGCTAATCTGGCAAACTACATTTTCTTGCTTGCATTCGTCTTCTACTGTTGACACACCACTTTGAACCACAGTACAGAGGATGTCTTGTGCTTGTGCAGAGGATGTCTAGGACTATGGACATGATGATGTTTATCTATGCAGTCAGTTAGCACCTGTCAAGAAGGTGCACAAAATACTCCTCATTTTTAATGGGCATTGTTGTAATATTTCTCTGTACACTACTATATGTACATTATGCATCAGTACAGTGCAGTGCATAATAGTTAATAAATACAGTATTTACTTACAAGTTATCATAGAAGAGGATAATATTAGGATAAGTACTACATAGTACAATATGTTCAAAGTCTTACCCATTTGCTCTGATACACTGTGAGCAAGTATGCATCAGTCCTTGTCTTAGCAGAGTTGCTATGACTGCATGTGCAAAACGCAGGTTTTCTCTTCACTGTTAAACATACACAATGTCTTTCTTAGCATGGTGACAAGATGAATAGTTATTCAGGGGAGGAATCGCCTCTGTAAACATTGATCACATTTTTGCCTTTTATTGTGTGCCTGTTCGCAATATCATGTATGCAGAAAAGAATGCCCAGACATCGACATAATATCTTATCTTAGGATAGATAGGATATGAGCAGATAAGATAGCATGTTTTAATAACACACTTGGTTTGAAAATAATGTGCTGTGTTTAAGCTTTATTTTTTACTCTAATTTGTCACTGCACATCGTTATCACTTAATAACAACTTCAGCCTCCGTGTCTTTCCTTAACCGCATGGCTGGGAGTGATATTTAATGACAGATTAATCACCGTTAATGTGAATGTGTAAACAGGAGTCTAATTGCCTCTTCTGAGGTCAGAGTCCATGCGTTGCAGTGAGCCTGCAAACCCTGCCTGGCTATTAGCGGTTAATAATATTCACCATTCAGCATCATTGAGGTTGCACAACAACAACTTGTGTCTTTCATGCGTCACAAAAAGAGCTGTTGACATGTCTGACCTACATACGAGTCCATTTTTCCCCCTTTCATTCGATTTACAATAGCCACTGACGTCTGGACAGAATTGTGTTATTAGGCTACTACATCATGTATTCTAGATGATGCTTTGAGTTTTGTCTTTCTGTTATCTTCACACATATAAATCCCAATACATGGAACCTGTGTTGTCAACATGACACAGTATATTATATGCAATAGATTTGTACAAATGTTGAGTGACACTATGAGACTTATTTGATGCATGACATGCTGCTTGGAGACCTATGCTTTTTGTCACTGTAAGAAATGATTCCTTATTCACAAGCAGTCCTATCACAGGCACTGCTATCAATATGGTACACTAGATATTCTGTATGTACTAACTAAACTCTTAACCCATATGTGAGTTTCATACTGTAATGTGTATCCCTTTATTTTCCAGGCTCATGCTAAAGTCTGGCACATGTACAACACACATTTTCGCCCTCACCAACATGGCCAGGTTTCCCTGACGCTTGGAGCCCATTGGATAGAACCACACAAGGCACAGTCCAATCAAGCCCATGGCAGTGCCAACAACGCTGCCCTCTGCCAGAAATCCATGGAGGCCGTGGTGGGTTGGTTCGCCAATCCCATCCATGGCACCGGGGACTACCCAACTTCCCTGAAAGACACAAACCAAGGACTCATTCCAGAGTTCTCCCCAGAGGATAGAGCCTTTATCAGGGGCACGGCGGATTTCTTCTCCCTGGCTTTCGGGCCGGACGTCCTCCGCATGGGCCCGAGGCTGCCTGTGTTTGGGCAGCTGCTGTCCATGGACCTGAGGAAGGTGCTGGGCTGGGTGAAGCTGGAGTACGGAAGCCCGGAGGTGCTGGTGGCCGAGAGCGGATGGTTCACGTCTGCATCTGTGAGGGAGGAGGACACAGTGGCCATATACTTGATGAGGAGACTGCTGGGACAGGTGCTCGAAGGTGATAAGGACATGGATTCATCATGGCTCTTTTCATTCTCTATTACTATGTATTATTATGTTTATGTTAACTATATTTGCAAGTATGTTCATGATGAGGATGATGGTATTCCCAAAAGGAACAGTGCTGTGGTACATTATTTGACTGGTTCATTTAGTATATGCTTTGTAGTTTGTAGTCCGGTCGTCATCTCTAAAGGAAAGCATCATGACAAACAACAAGAGGATACATATTACTGATGAATGTTATTCCCACTTTCTCTTTTTCAGCCATAGTATATGATGGTGTTCGGGTTCTTGGCTACACCGCGTGGTCCCTGGTGGATGGATTTGAGTGGAACTATGGCTACAGTGTGAGGAGGGGTTTGTTTTATGTCGACCTCCACAGCGCAGATCGAACCAGGATCCCAAAAACCTCTGCAAAGTTCTACAGACAAGTTGTGATGAACAGAGCCTTTGTAGACAACAAGACCTCTGAGAACGTCCATGGGCAGTTCCCCTGTGGCTTCCAGTGGGGGGTGGCGGACCCCGTTCTACATGTAAGTACTACTGTGGTGCTTGTTTATGACACTACACCACCATTTTTGCATGACAATCGACTTAGTTGAAATGGCCCTGGATTACCTTTTGATGAACATCTCATCCAAAATGACCCACAAAGTTATATTTGCACTCCCTCAGCTTCTTTGTGCAGACGAGCCTGCCTGCGGGCCCATTCACTCTTTGAAAAGACCCAACATCATAACAATATGATTATGACATTACCAAGAGCCTTGAGTAACAAGACTTTGTCTTAACAATTTTGGTGATAATTTATAACAAAGGCATTGTGCAAAGGGGTTAAGTCAGGTTAACTCAAGTAGCCTGGTAAATAAACCCATTCCCTGACAAGACATCACATTACTATAAGTTTGTGAGCATTTTCATTGTCAGTCATCTTAGCCCTAACATGAAGCTTCAAAAAGATGTCAGTTTGCATACAATTAACCTCTTAACTCATAATATTGTAAAAAATATTGTGGGAAAGTATTGGAAAAAGTATTGCTGTTTTAGGGAATGATGCCATAGTCTTCATACTCTGCATTCGGAGTGTAGACAGTGTAAACTGACAGTCCCCTCCTCTTCTCCTGTCTGCCTTCCCTCAGGTCCGTCTCCAACCGTACTCCCCTCAGTTCACCGACCCCAGCGTCTACCGCTGGAACTTCTCGGGTGATGGCAGCCTGCGTCCTATCTCAGGGGTCACCGTTCGCACACGCGGCCCACAGTGCAAGGACTTCCTCTCCATCCGACGCCACCTGCATCTCCTGGAGGCCACTCGGGCCTCGCACTACCGGTTCGCCCTGGACTGGTCCCTCCTGCTGCCCAATGGCAACCCCTCACAGCCGGACCAGGAGGCTCTGCAGTACTACCGCTGCTTCCTGACAGAGCTCCATAAACTTGGGGTCAAGGCAGTGGTCACACTTTACCACACCAGCCGCAAATCACCAACCCTGGGTATGCCGAAGCCACTGCATGACGCTGGAGGGTGGCTGAACGTCAGCACGGTGGAGGCCTTTGAGGCCTATGCAACCTTCTGTTTTCAAGAGCTGGGATCTTGGGCACATATGTGGATCACCATCAATGAACCCAATCGTCTAGGCGAACTGTATAACACCAGTGTTGAGGCGCATCTGAGTGCGGCCCACCATCTTCTCCTGGCACACTCCAATGTGTGGCACATCTACAATGACCAGTATCGGCCTCAGCAGGGGGGTCAGGTGACCTTCACACTACATGCTGATTGGGTGGAGCCGGCCAATCCGTTTCTGGAGAGCCACAGAGCTGCTGCAGAGCGTTTCTTGCTGTTTGAGCTTGGGCGGTTCTTGGATCCCTTCTTGGCCAAAGGAGAAAGTGACTACCCAGCCCAGGTAAGAGGGTACATTGAGGAAGGACACAGCACTGTGAAATCTCCTCTACCGCACTTTACAGAAAAGGAGAAGAAGAAGCTGAGAGGAGCTCTTGACTTTATTGCCTTGAACCACTTCACCACACGCCTGGTCACTCCCAGGAACTCTGCCTTCCCCAATGTCCAGCCTGTATCGAATCAACAACAGCATGGCCCTATCCATGACTGTTCTTTCCTCAATGACCCCAGCTGGCATGTGTCCAATCTGGGACAGGCTGTGGTGCCCTGGGGACTTCGGAAGGTCCTGAGCTGGGTGAAGGGTCGCTATGGAGACTTATCGCGTCCAATTGTTGTCATGGCGTCAGGGGTGGATGATCAGGCGTCACACGATGACAAACTGAGACAAACCTACATCAGGGAGTATCTGCAAGAGGCACTCAAAGGTTAGTAGATCTCGATCTCACTTAATACAAAGCCTACAGCATGTCCATATGTCAGGCTGCTTTTGATGCTGGATGCTGCGTAGCACAACATTGACCTAGACACCTGAAGCTGCATGGATGCAGCATTCAGGCTCATGAGGTTTGATGTTTTTTTAATTGAATTATTATTAAACTGCTGGTATGTTAGAGCTGACCCTAAGTACCCTAAGTAGATTTAGGCCACCTCTCTGAGAGAACTGAAGAAGTAAAATGAGAAAAAAATCTGAGGAGTGCTGTCCTTTACTTCTTCAATTCATGTACACGGGAGATTCAGCACCCAGTTAAAATGCTTTGAAGATCGAGAAATAAATGACAGTGTGAGTGCATCTTTTCCACTTGTCAAGTTTATGCCTCTCTGAACGACGACTCCATTTCCAAACTGCAGGGCATCAGTAACCCAAAACAATTCATGTTTTTAATGTAACTGAGATGGCCTCATTACCCTGAACACTGAGGAAAGATATTTGTTGCCTGTATTTTTTATACATTAATTCACAGTTGATCACTTGCAAATTACTTCCTGGCAATCTGGTTCTAATGATTCAATGATTCCCCATTATGTTTGCATTGCATGAAATTGTACTCAATCTTTTTTGTAGTTCTCTCTGGGTATTTGTTCTCTCACATCTGCCATTTCCTCATCACTCGACATGTGCATGATCACCGGTCGCCTGGAGTTCTTATCACATGTATCCGTTCTCAGACACAGCTTTATGGAGGACCTTTGAGATCATAAATGTGAATGAAAAACCTTGTGGGTTAATGGGCTGAGGTTTTATTTCATAAGCCTTTGTCACCGAGCGTGTTTGTACAGGTTGCTTCCCTGGAATAAACCATCATCATAATCATAAGATTTAAAATGGTGACGTGGAAAACATTTGTGATGTTTATCTTTCTGATGTGTACACGTTTCAGATGAAGTCATGCAATTCCCCTTCATCCATCGCTTACAAATCAGAATGACCTTTTTATGTAAACGGGACATATTTCTTTGTCCTTGTGAACAAATATGTACATTGTCAGGACTGATAGGCTATTTAAATATTGATTCGAGGAAATAACATCTGGCTGCTTCATTTTTTATTTTTCATGTTTAATCGACGTGTATTTAACCAACCAGTGAACATTACACTTCACCAATACATGTACTCTGGGTTGTGCGGGAATGGTATGTTTTCATACAGAGTTGTGAATCACAGAATGTTTAAACCCTGCCATGTTTCCTCTGTAATACACAGCGTTTTTATTCTTTTAGTCTTGATTTTATTCTTTACGCTCTACTGATTCACCAAATTTGTGGCAGGGCTTTCACTCTCTAAGCCCAGAATTGACAACTTTGCATGAAAGCTTTTGTTTTGTGTCTAAAAAAGCTTCAGTCAATTGGGAAAAAAGGATTAGGCCAGCCACTGCAATGCCACTTTTGCTGGCCTTTTGGGCCTATATTATGACAGGACCAAATGAGAGGAGACAGGAAATGAGCAGGAGGGAGAGATGAGACAAGGTTGGGAAATTACCCTCAAACCTGGGCTTCATTCCCATGGTCATGCAAGCCCATATGGTGGGGGGGGGGGTCTTGTGTGCTGCACCACAGCATCCCCTATAATGCCACTTCTGAGAACACGACAACATGTCAACATTTGTTTCCAGTACTGAGATGTACTAATCTTCATTTGTTATCCTCTCTTCCCCAGCACATCAGCTGGATGGTGTTGACCTCCAAGGATTCTACTTCTGGAATCTCCAAGACCGCCACACGTTCCACTTCGGCCTGTTCGGCCCCTCGCATCACCAATCCCACCCCAAGGGCTCCGTGAGGGTGTACCGAGACATCATCTCCCACAATGGCTTCCCATCTGTGGGAAGGAAGACACAAACCCCCTGCCAGCTACCTGCGGCAGCCCTAACAAGCTGTACCATCTGCACGAACATCACAGAGAACAAGGCACTGCTGTTCTTTGGTGTCTGCCTTTTTATCAGCGCCGCCATTCTCACTGGGGTGCTGGTCGGCCTCGTCAGGAGGAGAGTAAGTGCGAGGAGAAGACGTGCGATGCAGCCTACGAGTCCTTCACGGCTCTCCAGGCAGCACTGGGAGAGGTTACCCATGCAGAGGGTGGTGCGGAGAGTGTGAAGAGTAGAGTAGAGTAACTTTATTGATCAGCAGGGGGAAATTCAGGACACAGACTATGATGTGCACATGTGTCTTGTAGCACTTGCAGACTGATGGATGGATTTAATATAGACGTCCAGTCAGTTTAGTAGATACGTGTTCACACATGCCAGGTCTGTTGTCCTGGCTGGGCCCAAGGATAGGAGAGTCCCAGAATTGGGTCCACATTACATTGTATTGGGTCCACATGACATTGTATGTAGGCCCTATTAGTTTGGGGGCCCATTACTTTGTCCCAGGCCTGGACAAAGCTGTCAGCTGCCCTGTTTGTAAGCTATACCAGGTTTGAAACACCATTGTGTTCGCTCTTAGCCATAGTATTATGAGATATAAAATGAGACTCTGAGGTGAATGAATAAATATTGTGTTATCTCTTGCCATCTTATCAGACATTAACAGACTCTGTTTACACTATATGAAATTGATGTATTTTACTATTGAGGCTTTTGTGTATTGTGGGCTATGCAATTAATTGAATTGTGTGAAATAGTTTGTGCTGCTTTGGAAACATTTACGTGCTATTTAAATTTTCAACATTATTTTAATGTTATTCAGTGCAGAAATGCAGAAATTGCACAAGATGCTGTTGTTTTGGCTAGAAAAAAAACTGCACAAAAACACTTGACACATTACTTACTTAATTTTCACACATCTGTTTACTATTAAATGCTTTTGTTTTGAATGTCATAATGTTATTCCCAACACTGTTATATTGTCAGATGTGATGTATGTACAAAGCACTTATTCAATGCCCATACTGGGTCTACTAGTGTTGTTTTCAAACGCTGATGCTGCTAGGCCCCCTGCTGGCAATGACTGAATACAACAGCAGTCCACTGGAGGTACTGACACCCAGGTCTTGGCTGTCTTGGCTGTTCCTTTGCCAAGAAACTCGGTCTCCAATGAAAATGGAAAGTCCATGCATCTGTCCAAACTGATGAAAGCTCGGTCCAGTCATTCACAGAGACATTTGAAAGATAACCCATCAATAATTCTGCGTTTCATAACTTCAGACTATTGTACTGGCACAACAGGCTACAGTCAGCATTAAAAAGAAAACATCTAAAGCTAATTGAGTGAGTTTTCTTGAAGGTAGTATTTAGTCATTCTGAGGTCATTTCCGCCACTATCATGTTTTGTTATATGAGATTCTGCTCTTCAGTAGCAATCAGCCATGACAAATCATCAGACCGAAACTATGAGTCTGACTCCATTAGCAAAACATGGAGACAAAGAAAGAAAGAAAGAAAGAAAGAAAGAAAGAAAGAAAGAAAGAAAGAAAGAAAGAAAGAAAGAAAGAAAAAGAAAACAGTAGGCCTATGCCCATGATGTTTTACCTGATGTCCACTTTTGTCATCAATGTTGTTTTTTGAGGTGCTTTACAAATAATTATGGCCTGATAAAGCGTGGTTATGTACTATGTGTGTGTGTGTGTGTGTGTGTGTGTGTGTGTGTGTGTGTGTGTGTGTGTGTGTGTGTGTGTGTGTGTGTGTGTGTGTGTGTGTGTGTGTGTGTGTGTGTTCATTGTAAGCTAGGCTATTTACTCAATTGGCAATTACATTTTGACACTGTCCAGATATGGCCCATGTGCCTTTGAGAAGCCTATCCCGAGACATTTAATTATTATTATTATTATTATTATTATTATTATTATTATTATTAGGCCTATTATTATTATTAGGCCTATTAGGCATATTATTATTATTATTAGGCCTATCATTGTTATCATTATTATTAAAGCCTATAGCTAGGTAGATATATAATGTAGCATGTGCAGTGACAGGAACTAAAAAGTAATCTTGTCAATGCCTGCCCATTGTCTTCGTTTATCTGTTTGGAGTGCATTTCGCACTTGAGAGGATGAAGGGAAACCAGTGTTACAAGCATTATGACAGCCGTTGCAATAGATGGCGCTGTCATGTTAGCTAAAATCGAGGGTCTTACGATCAAGGAAACCAATGAAGAAGAGGTCGTATCATAGGGGTGCGAAACGTAGAAATTCTGCATCAACGGTAATTTTATGGTGACAAACATTGAGGGTGACAGGCACTAGGATAGATAAAGTGAGAAGGGGGCCTCCTAGTCTGTCACCTAAACGTGTTTTCAGGCGAATCCACCCGAGACCCTACTCGCGGACTCCGATCTAATTTCATACATCAAGTACGCGACGGCATCATGGCCTACATCGCTGTCCAAAGGATAAAACGGGAATTTAAGGAGGTTCTTAAAAGCGAAGAGGTAAGCCGATGATTTTGGCCTGTGAATCACAACATCCGAACAAAATAATTTATCCATAAACTTTGATTAGCTGACATCCAAGCAAACCTTATTGTATTCAATGTGTGCTGGCTAGGTGTCTAGATAGCTATCGCTAGCGCTATCAACAACAAAAAATATCCTTTCAACTTGGTTATTGTAAACAAACGTAACCATAGCACATTTGTCGTAGAATCGCGGTGTTGCCAGTGATGCGAGGCTCCATCGATATTTGTCATATCGACATCAGAATTATGATTTGATATGCTTGTATGGATTGAATTTCACAGTTCGCTGCGGAAAAGGCAAACAACTTCATGCTAAGGCCAGTAAGCCAATGCTAGCCTGTTATGCCAAGGCCCAATGTTACTGTTACTTCTCATTGGTCACACAATAACACTCTTTAGACGGGTTGCTAGTGTGCCGAGATTCTCTGAGACCTGTTTTCCCGTGTGTGGTCGTTGCTGAATTGTCGGAAGGTATTTTTTGCTAATGCCGTAGCAGCATTTCGTAAGTAAGGCAAGGAATGCACTCCCAGTTTAGCTTACGTTGTTTTGGCAATGCTGCTGGCACTAGTTGAAAGGGTGACGGTGACAGCCTTTTGATGACAGCTGTCATTAGAATTGGGCTTTAATTGTTTTGATTTGCACTTAGTCCATTGCCTTATTTTGTATTGTCCTAAAAAGCAGTTTTGTTTGTGCTTGAAAAAGTACTTGAACACTCTTTTAATCTATGAACTTAGCTGTGTTGAACTTAGCTGTGTGTTGTAACCATAGATTGTACGTTCTCTGGTTGTAACATACTAGATTAAACCACAGTTCTTGACAGGAAAATCTAATAACCCAGGCTCTGTAAATCCTTTGTTAAAGAAATAATAGGGGCATGTGACCCAGTTGTTTTGAAAGGGCATGCACTTTTCTAGAAAGCCGAGGTTCCCATTTGGCTTATGTATTTGTCACTGCATTTGTGTTTTTGTTTCTCTTTTTTCACGCTCCCTATTCAGTTTATTCAGTGAGTTTCATCATATTCATATGTTTTCGTGCATATTCTTTTTTTCCCTGTGATCAGACAAGTAAAAACCAGATCAAGGTGGACCTGGTGGATGAAAACTTCACAGAACTGAAGGGAGAGATCGCAGGTCCCCCAGACACACCATATGAAGGTAATGGGCTCTCACTCTGTTTAATGTCCTCAAAAAGTTGACTATACAGCCAATCCATCCAGAACGACATCCTTTATACTCCAGCAAAAGTTGACAGCACCCCCAAACCACCTAGAACTACGTCCTTTGTTCACCCGTTCTACTCAATTAAATGCTTCTTATTGACAATGTCATTATGGTACCTAATGCATTATTGTTGCTTTGATCTGACCTTTTCTATTCTTTTCCCCACAGGAGGGAGGTATCAGTTAGAAATCAAAATTCCAGAAACCTATCCATTCAACCCGCCAAAGGTAGGTGTGCGTAGCATGTCTGTATGTGGTTGGTCTTGTTTGGCCAGATTTACAGATGCTAAAATTGCGCAAGAGCTGAAGGGGATACAACTTTAAGATGGCAAATACCTAAACCCCAATTAGAAACTAAGCAAGGTCTTTGAACCACGTTACATCTGTTTAACTTTGTAATCTTTGTGTAATTGTCATGTCAACTTCTTTGACTGCTGCTCTTCTCCTATTTAAACTTGCGTTTTTATGCTTTTACTCTTTGAACTGCCCCTGTATGAAATCCGCTACACAAATAAACTTGCCATGCTCTGCCTTTTTACAAAATTCATAATGGTAATGGCTGTGTTTGCCATGTCATTGACTTTGACATGTGCTCCTCTTGACTCTTACCTAGGTGCGATTTATTACAAAAATCTGGCATCCCAACATCAGCTCTGTGACCGGTGCCATATGCCTGGACATCCTCAAAGACCAGTGGTAAGACTTGATTTCTACCTCCCCAAGTATGAATGGGAAGTCATGGCTGAATGTATTTGTTGATGAACTTCCTTTTCCACACACTTAGCAATACCTTTGGGGGGTTCAGTGTGAAGGCAGTGGCCTTTAAGTCACCAAAGCAAATGTTTTCAAGAGATTTACAGGCTGCTGGAAGATTATTGGTGTTTCTTAGTAATGCAGTCAGATCAGTCAAACTGTACCGCTTTTTCAAGTGTTTTGAGGTGCTTTCCACCTCTTCACTTTTAATATATAGCGCATACATACCCGGTTTGTCCTCCCTTCATACTGCAGTATGCCATCCAAAATTGATTCGAAATTTTCACTGAAACAGACTGTCTAAGGTAGGGCACAACATTTCATAGTGATACTGGGGGAGAAATCAATCTAATAACAGGCACCTATTCAGTAAACTGCCTTGAAGTCTTGTTTTTGAAGGCTTTATGTGTTCAGCATGTGTGGGAGGTCATTCAGAAGGTGTGTTTGTCCACACACTTTGCCTATGCTGCAAGCTGGTAGCATTAGGCGTAACTTCCCTTGCTATGCAGTGCCATTGGCAACTGTAAAATGACAATTAAAACTCCCAACTCAAATGTACTGGTAACACATGTATGTGGATGTTTTCAAATGCACATATTTATTTTTTGTCCATTGACATACACAACATGTGGATAAAAATAAGAACTCCCATTGTGATGGGTGCTTTTTAGCGTCCTGAAAGGGATATGTTTTAAAACTGATTTTTGAAAAGCGATTTGTAAAACTCTGTCAATGAGAGGCCAAAATTATTGCATTTCCGAAAATATCCATTTACATATAAGTGGCTTTTGTGTGTGTGTTGCAGGGCGGCAGCCATGACTCTGCGGACGGTGCTGTTGTCTCTCCAGGCTCTGCTGGCGGCCGCCGAGCCAGATGACCCGCAGGATGCTGTGGTGGCCAATCAGGTCAGTCTCCAGCCATCACATGACCACTAAGAGACTTTCACTCTTTCTTTCTTTATTTCTTTCAAGTATTAAGCTTCCGCTGTTATTAATTCTGGGGGAACTCGAGTAGATTTGTGTGCGGATTTATATGGAATTGAACCCAGAGTTGTTGAGAGGTCATTGAGGTTAGTTGACTCACTGGGTCAAAAAAGTTTAATGCATTACACTGCACTTAGCTGGTGTTTTTAGCCAAAGTGAGTTACCGTTATTACACTGTATTGGTTACGATCCCTGGAGTGATGGGGTTTCTGTGCCTTCCTCAAGTGCACTTCTGCCGTGGATGGAGGTATCTACTGTAGGGAGTGGTGAGAGAGGAATTTGGACGTAGCCCTCAGATCCATTTGGTGGCCCCATTATTACTACGGCCGCTTCAGGTTTAAGGGCTTCCGCACACCTGTTCTGACAAAGTGCGGAGCGCTACTCTGCCAACGTTCGATTCCACTGTTTTCAATTACAACTCTGCACTCCGTTGGACATGTCCACGGAGGTTGGCTGTAAATTATAGCAGAGTTATATTATAGCCACCCATTGATTGCTGTGCTGTGATGAAATTGGCCATTCCTTGTTATGGCACATCTGTGCCAGTGTGCGGGGTTAGCAGAAAAACGTTGTGCGGAGGCCCTAACTGTATACGAACAGGTAGCTGAGCTTCCTGAAGAAGATTTACTATGAATTCCATTTATTTGCTCTCAGTAAAATATAGTCGTGTCTGATTTAGGTACAATAACAGAACGGTCCTGGCTTGCTTACCTGGGACATCAAAGATATGAACATTTCCAATTGTTTTTGCAAACCACGACATTAACTCCATAATCTTAACTCACTTTTAACTCCTAACCCCTAATCCCAGTTTGTTTCGGCCCTGGAGAATTCACTTTGGTTGCTCAATTCTCTGACTTCCCATAGAAAAATAATAACTTCAGTCGCTCTGGAAGTTTTGGACACTTCTAGTCTGAACACACTGTATAAGTCTGTGAAGATTCTCCTCCAGGTCATCTGACTGTGCAAACTGGTGAAAGCGACAAAAAGCTCCAAAATCCAGCCTGGACTGAACAGATGAGCAACGGCAAAAGCTGTAAAAGATTTGACCTTTAACATTCAATCAGGAAGAGCTCATTGTATATTTTTAGCTGAAGTTCCACTTATTTTTTAATACCTTTGACGCCCTCTACTTCAGGCCAGCTTTTGCAGCGTTTGCCGCTTGCTAAGGCAATTACTTCCGCCACATTCGTTGCTTTTACCGCCTTCAGTCTGTCCGTACAGTTAGTCAAAGCTGGAACTGTTGAAGCTCTTCAGCTGAGGAATGAAGTGTGAATGAAGTAATGTAGTTGCATACACCTAAACTCTAGATTTGAATGATATTAATTCATCTCGAGGGAAGATGAAGGGTAAAGTCACTGAGATAAATAAATAAAATACAAACAGGACTTCCTTCTCTATCAGTACATGGTATATAGCACATACTGATAAACATTGTGTGAGGGGCACAAGTTTGAAGTACTTTATTGAAATGAACGCACCAGTTTGCCCAACACATTTTAACGCAGAAACAAGTGTACATCTGGACAACAAACACCTGAATCATGATATATTTCTCGCAGATGCTGCTATGGTTATTCAGCTAAAGTTGGTCTAATGATCATAGTGCTTACTATGATGACTGGTGTCTTTTTTATGCCCAGTTTATACCTTTTGCCAGTGCAGTGATGCTGCAGTTGCAGTTTAGTATAGTGGTTTTGCCAACACTTCATTTTTATGGTGTCTGGGTTGTGGGGATCTATTCTACCTTTTCAGACCCATACAGTACCTACTTGTAATGTACCAGCGTATCACATGTATAATATTACGTCCCGATATGTACATGATGCACTTTTGTTTCAAAAATAATGTACATGATGTATGCGCAACACCTACTTATTGATATTAGGTGTTGATATTGAGGTTGTAACACTATAGTTTTTTTTACGTTCAGGCTATGAAGTGCTATTGCTATTTGCATGTTACCAGGACATTTTGCCTGTTAAACTTGAGATATTTGAATTTGTTGTTTCATTTGCACCTTGAACTTTACCGTGGCATTTGGTTATAGCTTGCACTGTACAGTAAAATGTAGCCTGTTTATACCATCCCCTTGCACTGTACTACTTTGATTTGACTGAGGTTCTGGAATTGCCAACCCGAGAAACTTTTAGTAGAGGAAGGGATGAACTCTGTTGAAATTTGAAAAACACTTCCTATTTTATCCAGTCGCTGACATTTGTTTAATGACTTTGAAAATGGGTTGCTGCTGTAAAGGCTGAACTCCGTTAAACTAACGCTTCCCTCCCTCCCCTATTTGCGGATTGGCCGGTTGTCTGGTTACAGTATGAATGAACATCTTTGCAAAGAGTAGGATTAATCAACCATACTTTTCTGGGATCCATGTGACTTCAGGTTAACGACCCTTTAGGTCTGTAGACCTTAAATTAGGAGACCTTAAGGAGACTTCAGGTTGAGAATAAATTGAGTTCCCTTAGCTCTGTAGATGGCTGCATTGATCTTACTCTATTAGAAGATGTTTGGTATGAAGGTATGGTAAAACCAGGCTACCTTACATGGCCCCTGCTTCATTTGCTCCCTAGAAGGGCTTTTGATGCACCTTTTTCACGCTGTTGTGACCATTAATGTTTCCCTCTTGTACTGTACCAAGATTTTACTTTGTTTCGTAAACTTTCTTTTCTGCTTTGTCTCCAGTATAAGCAGAACCCAGAGATGTTCAAACAGACGGCTCGGCTCTGGTCGCACGTATACGCTGGCGCTCCCGTCTCCAGTCCAGAATACACACGCAAAATAGACAAGCTCTGCGCAATGGGCTTCGACAAAGTAAGTGGTGCCTTCGCCTCCAAAAAACCCACAGTGGTGAACTCTCATTTAAATGTTCCCTTTTGGGATGTCTCTTTCTGGGCAAAAACTTTCACACAACCTAAATCTAAACTCTGATCCTTACATAAATAAAAAGCAAGTAAGAAGCAAGTCAAGACTCTTCTATTTTGTGACTGTCTACCACACTAATGCTTGAGCTGCCCAGTCCCGAGCCAGACTCTGTGTGTGTACTCTACTTAACCCTGTGTTAATGTACTTAAGCAAAAAAAACCTAACACTGCTTAGCATCTGCACTTGTTCTGTATATTTCCTGTGCACTTTGTATCTGCTAGTGATGTTGACTATAATTATGTCCTTGATTGTAAGTCGCTTTGGTTAAAAAAGCGTCTGCCAAATGCAATGTAATGTAATAATAATGTAACGTGATGTGGCATCATTGGTCCCGAGCATTTTGTAATGTCAAATATTTTTAACACTTTCGTTGCACTGTACCAACAAGAAGTGTTAAAGGGGCTCCAGGTAGGAGTTAAAGTTTAATTAATCACTGTCCCGAGTCAGCCAATGGTTATGTGAATCATTATTAAGTGAATGATTCTCGTGACCACTTCCACGATCCGCTGTCAGAAAACCCTGAATGCAACTTTTTGACAGAGCGGTTCGAAGGAGTATCGTGGGAAACACTTTTCATACGAAAAATTGCTTTACATACCGTATTCAGATTTGTATCAACTGCTGGCATTCCGTGATGAAAAACATTCTCACAGCGAGTTCATTTGAACAGCATTTTTTCATTACGGAGTAGATTTTGAGACAAGCATGCCACAGGCACCGCGCAAAAGACATCATCCTACTTAACATGTAAATGCAATGTAATGTAAAAGTGTAAAAACTGAAGTCAGACAAGAGACTTCATTGTGTTTGGCAAATGTATTCTAGGTTAAACACTTAGGGTTTTCTTTTGCCTTAAGACATGTAAAAGTTTTTATCTTTTACCTGACATGTTTCGACGGTGTTACTTCCGTCTTCATCAGAGGGTCACTGTGATGTTGATGAGTGACGTGCTTTAAAAACAGCTGAGTGTTTAAGTTAAACAGACATAATGAACTTAATACATATGTATTCTAGGTTGTTTCATAGTTGCGTACAGTATGTTCTGAGCTAATTGGTTGTGTGGTTTTGTTTCCTCCTCTTGCTCCTTCTGCAGAATGCGGTAATAGTGGCGCTGTCATCGAAATCCTGGGATGTGGAGACGGCAACAGAGCTCCTGCTGAGCAACTGACTCCACTCTTTTGCTTGCTTCCTCTTCCTCCCTCAGAGCATCACCCTCCCCTCCCTCTCCCCATCTCCATCATTCTCTCATCTGCAACGCTTTTCTTTCTACTCTCTCTCTCTCTCTCTCTCTCTCTCTCTCTCTCTCTCTCTCTCTCTCTCTCTCTCTCTCTCTCTCTCTCTCTCTCTCTCTCTTTCTCTCTGTCTCTCTCTGAAAGACATATACACACTCAAATACACAACCATTCTCGTAGTCTCCTCGCTACAGTCCACTCGTCTCATCAGCCCCCGCCCACCCCCGAGACAAACTCACATCTTCAGTTCCATCTTGCAGTATCAACACATTAAGGCCCACACAGGTTAAGACACACACACACACACACACACACACACACACACACACACACACACACACACACACACACACACACACACACACACACACACACACACACACACACACACCGACTAGCACACCAGTTCTTCTGAAAGATTAAACTCTCCTGAATTCTCTCCCGGAGTTCTCCTGATTCCCCAATGTCTCCTCCTCTCTCTCACCGTTCTCCCTCTCATGGACATTCTCAGTTATTTGCTACCCCATTGAGGTGTGGTTTTGCTTTCTCTCTCTCACACACACACACACACCCACACACACACACACACACACACACACACACACACACACACACACACACACACACACGCATCCTGTTACTCAATTCACTTCTCTTTACTTTTCTCTGCTGACCATTGCCTTTCATCTGCTTAAGAAAAAAAAACAATTTCTGTTTGAACATGCAGCTTCGTTCCTTCTCTCTCTTTTTTTTAGTTCTTTTGGCTTTTTTTTTGGATCTTGCATTCTGACCACGCTTTTCCTTCTACCTGCCTGCCTACCTTTTGTGTTGCCTGGAAATCTCACACCGGGCATTTTTAAACTATTACCCCCTCTTCCCCTTCCTCCAACCCTACCTCTTTTATGTACAATCATCCACATCTATCCTCCCCCTGCCCTCCCCCCTTCTCCACTTCCCCCTTTTTATTTGGAAGACATTTGGACGCCCACTTCAAAGTTAACCGTAAAATGTAAAGAATCAATATTCATTATTTTCCCTTTCACTGTTTGAGAAGACAAGACAGCATAGCCTGAAGCAACCAAGACTGGATTGTTAAATGACAAAAAAAGAAAGTTAAGAGAGAATAGTGTTGCCACACACCCACAAACAAAAGAAGAAAAAAAACGTATGTCTTAAAGAAATGACATGACAAAAGAAGATTTCAGTTGTAAATAATGCTATTAAAGTCTGTATAAATTAAAAAAAACAGCAAGGACATGTGGGAAATCATTGGGTTAAGATGTTCCATGTATTATATTTGTTCAGTTATCTTCTTTTTTATGTTGTCTTGTGTCCAGCGTTGTTTACAAGAGACTTTAGTGTCAAAAGCGGCTTACGGTGGCTCAGCGGTGCATGAGCTGCTTGGAAAGCCAGCCTTTGGCTACCACAGCTGAAACAAAATGGACTTTATGAAACCAGAAGAAACCGAAAGGGGGGGGCGGGTGGGGGAGCAAGGTTATGGGTGGGTGGGGGAGGGATTAGTAGTAAGAGTAGTACCGGTAGTCAAACGCTAGTCTGCTCTACAAAGGCCAAAGAGCTGAAGTCAACGGGTTGAACCTGTGAAAAAAAATACTTCTGAAAATCTTAAGCATGTATTTTCAGTGTTGTGACCAAGACATCTTTTTTTTTTTCAAATAAACAAGACACCTACATACGTACTGTCAAGACATTTGGCCACATGATGAAAGTTAAAAGATCTACTAAAAATCAATTTACAATGATTTGCATTGATGTTCTGCTCTTTTGCCTTTGCACGGCAGCAGCAGTAGTCGTAGTTATAGTACATGAACATTGTAAATAACAGAATGCCAAATGATACTTCTTTGACCTTATTTAATGGCTATAGTGCTACAAGGTTGATGACTGCAATTCTTTACATGGTGAAGAAATGGAAAGTGTGAATTAAAGGCGGTGTATTGAGGGGGTTTTCAGAAAATGCATAACGAAAGAAGAGACAACAAAATGGTTGCTTTTGGTTTCATTAAATTCACTTTACTGTCATCGTTATCATGAAAATGGTATGTATATGACAAATATACATAAATATTTTAGAGAATGACAACTGCATACAGTGTGTATCTATTTCTCTCTCTGTGCTGTGGTGGGTACATGATGTGTGTGCATATTTTGCAGTGTGGAAAGAGGCGTGCTTATGTCAAAACTAGTGGGGCTAAATTAGTCTGGTGTTGGGAAATGGAATTCCTGTGGGATATTCTGTTGCAGCCGAGCCTGAGAAAGTAGAGCAAGCAAATTAATGAAGATCTGAGAGTTTGTGTGTGTGTTGTTGCTGTGTGTATGAGAGTGAGTTTTGTGTATGAGACGAGCATTAAGCTAAGCTTCAAGGGACTGATGGTGAAGTTACAACTTTGCTTGTGCTGCAATGCACTGTACTGAACGTAGGGATGTGGCAGGGGGGGGAAGCCGAACAGGTCACTTGTTCCAGGCCCAGGGAGAGAGGGATCTCAGAATTGGGCTCTCATTACATTTTATCTTATGGATGGGGGGCCCTTTAAGATGACTTTGTCCTCGGCCCAGCCAAAGCTGTCAGCGGCCCTGACTATACAATGTCTTTTATAGACAAAATATGGTTCTAATTGAGGCTTAGACAATAAACATTTAGGAGGAAGCTCCATCCTTTCTGTTCTGACATAATGTAAGCAGGAAGAGGCGCACAAGGGAAAGCGAAAGCGATGCTGTGGCATGTGTAGCCAATCATCCGTACAGTACACAGATCCAAGGAAACCAAGAGCAGATGGTGACACTGACTGGGGGGGTTGCATATTGTGCTTGAAACGCCTACATAAGTCAAACCCGCCGCCCTTCCCCTCTAGCTAACAAAAGCATCACCGTGTTACTATGTGAGAAGCGCCTACCTATGATAGTGTCGCCCTGTTGTCACAAACAAACACGCACAAACAATACCAAGGAGATGTTTTTGAAGCCAGGTGAACAGGTGTGCGCCAGGTAATTAAGACACGACTGCACTGGCATAAGGGATAGCGGGTTCATAGATGCCTCTCCATGGAGGCAGACGTGCCAGTGGGGACTCGACACAGGCCTGTCACGACCAGGCAAACTAGTTAATTGCCTAGGGTCCCCAGCTGAAAGGGGCCCCTGGTAACGACTGGTTATGAACTTGTATTCAAATGGCAACACCTCCTCGAAAGGGCCCCTCCCCAATAGTTTGAGCCTAGGGCTCCCAAGTACTTTGGAACGGCCCTGACTCGATGGAGAGAGGAAGGCTGGCAGTAGCGGAGAGGGCGTGCCGTAAGGCGGGCATAGCTCCAGACACTTCCCGGTGGCCCCATGTCGCCATCCCCATGCTGATAAAACACCTGCTATCATGCTTACAGCCTGGCACGGCCTCAAGTTACATACCGACACCTACAGCAACAAAAGCCCGTTTTGTACCTTTCCTTTTTTGGGATGATGAGTAGCTAGTCTGCAAGGAGGAAAGCTTGAATGAGTTTTTTTTTAATCTCACTGGGAATGGAGATTATTTTGGAAGGATGTGGAGAGGACCTGTTGCATTTCAGACAGCCAACTACAATGTGTAGGCCTTATTATAACATGGGGGGACGACAACACCTGTATCCAAATCCTTTGTGTGTAATGCAGATTTCTGAGAAGTAGGGCTTTTCTGATTGAATAAAAAGATAATAATAATAAAAATATATTGATTACAAAAAGCTAGGTGTAAATATTTCAGTCATTTTAAATATATGCAGGTGAAAGCCTCTTATAAATTATATAAATCTATAACAAATTATATTTTTGTGATTGACATTATCAGAGCCGCTGACAGCTTTTGCTGGGCCCAGGACAAAGTCAACTGAAAGGGCCCCCTACCCGATACACACAATGTAATGGGAAACCAATTCTGGGCCCCCTATTTGCCCGGGACAGCATACCCCTTTGACCCCCTGTCGACGGGCCTGGAGGACATTACATTTCTCTACGTATTTGGTTCAATAGCCAATGGCAGTAAGAAAATTACATTAACAGTTCAGTTCCAGTCCGTGGCGCAGATGGGCATGGCTACATGCATTATGTTCAAGTAAAAAATGACCTCATATTAATCCACTGTGCGCCATACAATAGACAGATATCACGTTCAAGTGTACGCTACTTACAGTGTACCCTACTATAAATGTGATGTTTAGGTATTGTCGAGTCATCGTGGAACCCGACTACCTTTACGCAGCCAGGAACGCAAATGGCGCGCCATATGATGGCATCATTAGCACCAATGAATTATCGGTTCATCTGTTATTACCTCCTTCCTTGATGCAGTAGGGCCACCTGCCAGGCGCCTGACTGACAGCTGAATAGCAGCGGTGCTCGATGAGGCGATATGGTTCACGGGCGTCCAGTTTCGTCCGGTGCTATGTGATAGCCCGGGCTCCTGTTCCGTGTCTGCGCGCAGCTTGGCTGCAGCTTACCGCCAAGCGCCAAGCGTTAAAAACGGCCGATCTGAGCGCGCGGGACACAGGCAAATGGAAACCGCTCATCGCGATTTAGGAGGGAATTGACTTTAATTGGGGTTGAGTGAGCCAGTATGAAAGTCTGTCTGCAGGTCTCGTCGGAGTTTCCAAAAGTCCTCGGACAAGGAAAAATACTTTACTCGGCGTAGTGGTTATGAAAGCGCAAACATGGAAAGAGGAGTTCTATACATTTACTTTGCAATGATGCTGGTGAGAGGTAAGTCTCTTCGTTCATAAATGTACATGTACTTTTGACCCTGTTGTATGGTCCAATGTGCATGTTCACAGGCTACTTTGGAGAGCCGATGAAGAGCAAAATAAGACAATTATAAATGTCTTGGTCCTGTTGGTAAATGTCCATGTGGACATTATGTGTGTGTATTTTATGTAGGCCTTCTTCACACCTTAATGTCCCCCTGGGGATCAATGAAGTTACTCTACTCTAAGATGTGACACTTTTTTATGCAGCTGTGTTTGGAAGATGAAAATATTTTCACAATATTGTAAATAAACATAGCCATATCTGTTAAAATTGGTTTGTATTGTATTATGTGAACGTAAAAGGCGTTTGTCTACCTCAAAACATTGCCTTTTTCCCTTTAATTTTTTGTGTCCTTTCTTGAGTATGCCGAGCATGTTTGTGGATACTGTAACACAAAGAATCAGACTCACCATGATTCACAATGATTGTGCTGACAATGGCACTACAGCAGTTGAGATAGCACTACATGATTCATTAGTAAATGATTCTTGTGCTGCCATAATAAGGACATGGATGACTCCCATTATAATGAAGACCAACTTCCAAGATCTTTTAACTGAATATAGTGCATTATTTCTGAACATAATTTTCATTTTAATAATCGTGAAAATGTCCTAAAGAACACCTAGTGTGAGATCTTAAGATGTGCATAATGCAGTAGCCAGTATTACCATACGGGTATAATACCATATTGTTATAATGAAACACAAGTTTCTGTATATTCTGTATTTGTAAATTGTGTTAGTTAACATTCTACAACATTTTTGAAATACAATTTGAATGTTTCATGATTTCACCCTCACAAGTGGTGACTTCTGCGAAGGGCTTTTACGCTCAGAAGCTGATGACGGATCTGATGGAGAACTACTCCAACGCCTTGCGGCCTGTGGAGGACACTGATGCGGCCCTCAATGTCACACTGCAGGTGACACTGTCCCAAATCAAAGACATGGTGAGTCAGTTTATCAGCTGTTTGACTGTCATTTTCAGACAGTGCTCAGCCACCCTATGTGGTTAAGTGCATAGCTGCTTGTCTTCAGGACTTCATGGACTTGGATATTTCACACATCATAAAGTAATTTTTCTGACTTCAAGTTCATTAAATACTAATCACAAAAAGTTAGGCCATTAATGTCACGTTGCAATTCACACTATCCCAGATCAAAGTGAATCTGATCAGCTGTTTGATTGGCACTGTCAGACAATGCTCAACTACTTACTTACCACTACTCTTGTAGTCTATAGTGCATATTTGCTTGCCACAGGTATAAAAAGTAACCTGGATTTCACACACAATAAAATCCTTTTGCTGACATCAAGTAAGTTAATTAATTACTAATGACAAAAGCTAGGCCCTCAATGTCACACTGCAGGTCTCACTGTCCCAAATCAAAGTCATTTGATCAGTTGTTTGATTGGCACCATCAGTGAGTGGCCGTGCCTATACAGTATGACCTGCACTTATCTCTGTCTTTGTTACCTCTGCCAAGGAGGTTATGTTTTCGGTCACGTTGGTTTGTCTGTCTGTCTGTCTGCCTGTCTGTTTGTCTGTCTGTCAGCAGAATAACTCAAAACGTTATGAACGGATTTGGATGAAACTTTGTGGAGTTCTTGGAAATGACAAAAGGAACAAGTGATTACATTTTGGTGGTGATCCGGATCCGAAAAAAAAAAGATTCTTCACCACTGCGGGATAGAGCAAATTTTGACATTCCAATTTCTAACTCCATAAAAAGGAGGCAGAAAGACTTAAAAACAGGGTGTAACATAGTCAAATGTTCTTTCAAACAGCTTCTTTGGTGGAGGTCTGCACTCTCTGAGTGCATTTCTAGTTATATTATTTTATTATCTGATGTCTGTTGTGTATTTTTTAAATACCTGCTACATCTGAATTTCCCCTCCAACACCAACTTGACTCATCTGTAGACAGGGTGTAATTTGTCAAAACATCAGAGGAGTTGGACATTTTTTGTCTTTTGATCTCTTTTAAAGCTATGGTTACCAAAGTGATAATGAATTCATCTTAATAACAGTATGATGGTAGTTTGGTAATGGTTTGGTAATGTCAAAGAAATGTTTTTGTGATGTAGTTGAGTGCTTTCAGCAGAGAGTGAATAGGCCAATCAATTGGACTAACTTCGCTCAGTAAGACGCTATGAATTTAAGCAACAGCAGCAGAGCTGCCTTAATCGCTATGAAGTCATTTCAGCGTGAGAGACTCTTGGAAGGGTCAGAAAAAGATCTCAGGTCGGACTTGCACCCAGGTCCCTGGACTTATGGTGCGGCACTTTATCTCACTGAGTCATGACAGCCCCATCATTAGCAACTTGACCTCAGCTGAGATCAAAATCCATTAGCAGAGCAAAGGATATCAAATCCAAAAAGGAAGAGGACCCACTTCAAATCACACCCTAGCTGTCGATCCATAGATAAACCTAGGCTTCCCCCCTCCCTACACTGTCATGATCAGCTGTGTGATCAGATTGGATCAGATCACAGGATGTGGCAGGGTGCTGTAGACAAAGCACTGGGCTTGATAACGATCTTCTGCCAGCTGCACCCCGCTGTAGGCTACCTTAGTTAGGTCAGGCCATCACATCACTTCTCCGCCACACTCTCACCTTTTACTCCTCCCCTGAACTCCTGACCTATACTCTTCCTACTTGTAGGCCTACTTAAAAAAAAACCTAACCTTATTTGCCATCTGCACTCATTGTTTCCTGTGCACGTTGTATCTGCAAGTGTTGTAGTGTTGTTTACTCAGCGTTCTATTGGATATCTATTGATTCTTATGTACTATTTTGATAAACATGCTAGAAGTATTGTCAATTGCAGTGTAATGCAATTTGAAGTAATGAAATGGTTCAACTGACCTAGCCCTAACCTTAGATTGGGGGAACTATGCACAGAAAGAATTGAAAGGATCCATTCAGCCACCGTTAGGGTCCATTTAAGCATGTTTTAGAGTGGACTTCTTTGGAAACTGTCTGTTGTGATAGGGGCCAATAGATGCCGTCTGTTTTATCTCTTATCCCATTTTAATGATGCCACCGCTGTCGATCAGACAGCCTCATTTCACATGTGTTTGTGCACACTCCGATGGCTATGACCTTCTGTCCCCGTGTGTGTCTGTGGCTTAGCGTGTCTTTGGTCTTTGTATGTGTCCTGTTACGGTCAGTGGCAATGATGGAGTAGTACTGTGTGTGTGTGTGTGTGTGTGTGTGTGTGTGTGTGTGTGTGTGTGTGTGTGTGTGTGTGTGTGTGTGTGTGTGTGTGTGTGTGTGTGCGTGTGTGTGTGTGTGTGTGTAGAGGGGGGCGGCCACAGGTGCAGCTGATGGTGGGGTGGAGGGTGTTGACTGTCTGGCTCTGCTTGCTCTTGTTAGTCTTATCTAATGTCAGTGCTTGATAGTGTTATGTACCCCCGCCCCCTCAATCTGTCCATCCATCCATCCATCCATCCATCCATCCATCCATCCATCCATCCATCCATCCATCCATCCATCCATCCATCCATCCATCCAATCATCCATCCATCCATCCATCCATCCATCCATCCATCCATCCATCCATCCATCCATCCATCCATCCATCTGTCTACTGTCTGTTCATCTCTAATATGAGCGGCCAAGTCTGGGTTTCAGTCTGTGTCCGTCTGACCTCATAGTGAGACTGTGATGCATAAAAGATGAAGATTAACTCTGGCCACTTGATATCTGAGTACAGTATCGCATCTGTGAAGACTCCAGATTACAGTCAGATAGCCACACCTGCATCGCTTACTACCACTAACATATAGCATGTCTACGTCACTGAAGCCTTGCGGGAAAGATTGACTGTACATAGAAGATTAACACAGTGTTAGATGCAAAAGACGCAGGCCACTTGATACATTGGCACGGTAACGTATCTGTTAAGTCTAAAGATTACAGTTAGATAGTCACGCCTGCATCGCTTACCACTAACCTATAGCATGTCTACGTCGCTACAGCCTTGAGTTATATGGCGAGATTGCAGTACAATAGAGGAAAGATTGAGATTAACTTTCCTCGCATGTCCTTTTCAATGCAAAAAACAGGCCACTTGATACTGTGGTGTCGCGATTACAGTTAGATAGTCGTGCCTGCATGGCTTACCACTAAACTACAGCACTGTACATCTATACATTACAGCATTCAGTTGTTAGTGTTCCTTTAGCTATCGCATTCTGTCTTTCTCTGTTTTTCCATCCCTTCCTGGCCCTCCTCTCTCTCTCTCTCTCTCTCTCTCTCTCTCTCTCTCTCTCTCTCTCTCTCTCTCTCTCTCTCTCTCTCTCTCTCTCTCTCTCTCTCTCTCTCGCCACTGTATTTCTTGCTCTTCTTCCTCTCTATGACTTGATGATTTTTCCCACCTTTTCTGTCTGTTGGTCTGTCTGTCTGTCTGTCTGTCTCTCTCTCTCTCTCTCTCTCTCTCTCTCTCTCTCTCTCTCTCTCTCTCTCTCTCTCTCTCTCTCTCTCTCTCTCCACTGTATTTCTTGCTCTTCTTCCTCTCTATGAGATTTTACCCACCTATACTGTCTGTCTGACTGTCTGTCTGTCTCTCTCTCTCTCTCTGTAGGATGAGAGGAACCAGGTGCTGATAGCGTACCTGTGGATCAGGCAGACGTGGCACGACCCGTACCTGAAGTGGAACAAGGAGGACTACGACGGCCTGGAGGTCATCCGCATCCCCAGCAGCCTGGTGTGGAGACCAGACATCGTCCTCTATAACAAGTACAACAAGTCTCTCTCTCTCTCTCTCTCTCTCTCTCTCTCTCTCTTCCCCCCCCTCTCTCTCTTTCAACACAAGCACATACGCTGTAGCTTACCAAATCTAAAAACAGCATGTGTCATATTCACCTTCTCCCAGATCACTGTGCAACACACATATCATACATATATATCTTAAGCTGTGACTTTCATTTCATATCCAAGATCCTATCCGATCCTATCCTTTGCTCATGCCGTATTAAATTCTTGTCAGCACCTGAAGATTCACATTTGGTCTCCCCTGCCATGGCCTAACGGTAGGCGAGTACATTTAGGGTTTAACCCCAAAAAAATTGATACAAAAGGTTTTTTTATGGATTCTATTACTATTGGACCTGCTAAATGACATACTAAAAATCTAGTAAAATCTGACTTTGGGAAATGAGTTTTCTCAACATAGCTTCCATAGGCTTATTATAAGTGTCAAGAGACACTCCAGGTGAATAGGCCAAAAAATGTAGCTTGCCGATATCACCATGAAACTTAATCCGGTGATTACTCACATATTTGTGAGAAAAAAATGTATTGCAAGTTTTCTGAAATGTTATGTTTTAATATGGTAATTGGACTATATCTAATTAAATATGCATTACATTTCAAAATGCAAAAACTCAAAATCTGAAAAAGCCAAGCTCAAAATTACTCTTTTATTTTGTTTCTAGTAAGCCAGAAGATATCTTCAGAAGAGATTATGGACATCTCTTTTTGTTTTGTAGTAAATATAAAAATCTTTGTGCAGACTCACCAGCTAGCATTTTTTTTCAAAACATGATTATTAGATTATTATCTTAGATAAATAATTGAGTTTTATGTTTCTCAAGTTCTTCAAGACATTCTTTGAGTCTGGTGGTATCATTCTTAGCATGTATCAAGGGCAAGGTCAGCTGTCCTCAAATCATAGCCTCTCCACAGAGGTGTCCTAAGGGCTGGTGCTGGGACTCCTATTTGCCATGTACACCACATCACTGGGCCATGTTATCTGTTCTCACAGCTTCTCATACTACTGTTACACCGATGAAGCACAGTTACTTTGTGCCAGATGACTCCACGGTCACACACATTTCCACTTGCCTCTCTGAACTATCCACAAGTATGAAGGAATGCAACCTTCAGTTGAGCCTCGCCCAAATGCACTGCTGGTGATCCCAGCCAAAGATTTAGGTTGCCATGATATCGAACTCAATATGGATTCTGCTACTGTTGCCTCAAATAAGGCCACAAGAAATCTAAGTGTCATTGTTGATGACCATCTATCATTCTCTGACCACATAGCCTCAGTTTCCCAGTCATGTCCTCTTTTTCATGCCCTAATTGAATACAAGGCCCTGACCCTTGCCTATGAAGTTACAACAGGCCCTACTCTGGCTTACCCGAAAGCTATGCTAAAGCCCTATGTCCTTTCAGGACATTGTCTGTCTCCAGTACCAACCGTTTCACCTTGCCCTCTACTTACACAAGTAGTGGCTCCTGTCTATTCAGTTCAGCTGCTGAAAGACCCAAAATACCTAGTGACACCATGATTCATCACTGATGATGTGCCCTGACAAACAACACATGGATATTACCATAGCAGTAGTGTCTTTATCCACCCAAACAGCACTCCAAACAAACAGATCCTGAAAACATGTTAGTTCATGCCAATGTAATTATCATGTAGTAACCTTTATTTTAAAAAACTTTGATCTTGAAAATGACACCTTTCCTGAAGTTAGATTTACCTAGATTTTTAGTATGTTAGTAAGGACAACTGGATGTATTGAAATCAGTTGAAAAACCTTCTGTATCAATTTTTTTTGGGGTTTGGTGCATTTTGGCCATAGATGTACTCGACTAACGGTAGGGTACTGGGTTACTATGCTGCTCGAACCCGGGTCATTTGCCGATCCTTCCCCGTCTTTCTCCCCACTCGCTTCCTGTCTTTCCCCCACTGCCCTGTTAAAAATAAAGGCAAAAAACATAAAAATATTCATATTTGGTCTGTAAAGCTGCTGATGGTTTCACACAACAGTTTTGGCATGACTTGAAGATATCTGTTTATGTTTACAAGCATCACTCCCATCATCCTTATTGTCTGCATGGCTAGTCTGTCTGAGTGGTCTTCCAGCCTGCCAGCTCTGTTGTCTGGCACCTCTGTCTTTCTCTTGTTCATGTTCTCTTTTACACACACACACACACACACACACACACACACACACACACACACACACACACACACACACACACACACACACACACACACACACACACACACACACACACACACACACACACACACACACACACACACGCATGGATAACACTGACTCTCATACATGCATAAAGAATAGCTCTCTGCTCTGCCTGTAACAGATAAGCTGGGCCACCTGCCTGGAACAGGATGGAATCTATGCTGGACAATCCCTCCTGCAGGCTTTCACTTACCCTCTGGCTTTGTATCTGTATCTGAGTGAGTGAGTGAGTGTGCGTGTGCGTGTGCGTGTGCGTGTGCGTGTGCGTGTGTGCGTGTGTGTGTGTGTGTGTGTGTGCGTGCGTGCGTGTGTGTGTGTGTGTGTGTGTGTGTGTGTGTGTGTGTGTGTGTGTGTGTGTGTGTGTGTGTGTGTGTGTGTGTGTGTGTGTGTGTGTGTGTGTATGCACAGTGTCAATATGACAAGGACCAATGCTATCAGTGTTAATTTCAACCATGTGTGTGTGTGTGTGTGTGTGTGTGTGTGTGTGTGTGTGTGTGTGCGTGCGTGTGTGTGTGCTTGCGTGCGTGCGTCCAGAGCGGACGATGAGGAGAATGGGCCCATGGAGACCAACGTAAAGCTGCGGTACGACGGCGAGATCATCTGGGACACACCCTCCATCACCAAGAGCTCCTGCGTGGTGGACGTCTCCTATTTTCCCTTCGACTACCAGGAGTGCAACCTGACCTTTGGCTCCTGGACCTACAATGGAAACCAGGTGAGCGGAGCAGCTGCAGCACACACATGCATATTTATACAGTACAGTACTACACTGTGTATGGTAATACAGCTACACAGCCAGGTGTATACAAAACGAATGGACCACTACAAGTCTTTTGTAAAACCAGGTGAGCTGAGCTGACATGCATGTACTACACAGTCATTTTACATGAGCATGACCAAGTGTGTAGCGCCTTTTGCTCCTGGACTTATAATGGAATGTATTAATAGCACAGAGATAGTGGTAATACCATTGACAATGCATATGTTAGTGGGTGATACATTTTACATAACCAGCTGTACAAGGTGAGCAAATCGATCATTGCCTTTCACTGCCGCCTTTTGCTCCTGGACCTACAACGGAAACTAGGAGAACTGAGCAGCAGACGTGCATATTAATACACCGTGGTGTGGTAATGCAACCAGGTCACACAAAGAAAATTGACCCTACTGCTAAGTGATGAACTTGAAAGAAATACATAATTTGCCTGTAATCCTTTGATGGGGAAGTCCACCTACTGTATATCACCCTCTTTTCAGTAAACTAAAGAAGTCTGACACTGGAGCCCCTTTCGTTTTGAAAAAATGCATTATGCAAATGCAAATGCATTAATTCCTAAAGAACACAGCAAAATTAACCCCTTAGCGCAGAGCCTTTGTTATAAGCTTACTGTCACCAAAATTGTAATGACTATGCCTTGATCTGTTACTTAAGGCTCTTAGTACTGTCACATAGCAATGTTGTTATGATGTAGTTGAATATTTTCAGCAAATAGTGAATAGGCCCGCGGGCGACCCCATCTGCAGTAAGAGGCCACTGATTGAAGAAACACAGGACGAGTTGGAATTATCCTTTATGTGCCAGCGTGTACTAAGAATGCCATCAGGAATGACAGAGAGGGGTTATCAAGTGGGCACCTCCTTCACCGGCGTTTTGTCTATTTAAGCCCACGACACCTCCGGTAGGCTCGACGGTAACCCCAGGCGTCCCTGGGGTACCCCCCTCTGTGTCATCCCTGGCTGCCATTTGATGCCCAGCAGGTGTCCTGACGTTTCAGCCAAAGCCATTGGCTGCTTCCTTCAGCTGCTTCCTTGATGGCATGGCACAGGCTCTGGCCTCTAACTCCTACATCCTTGAGCAGTCTGGTGGTAGATTAAGCCAAGAAGCCTCTGCATCCCACTTCTACAGGACGTACTTCAGTCCTCCAGCCATGCTGCTGTGCCTCTGCAGCAAGGTCAGCATACCGTAGGTGTTTTCGTTCATATGCCTCTTCTACAGACTCCTCCCAAGGCACAGTCAGCTCAGTAATAAAGACCCTCTTCGCAGATGGTGACCAAAGTACCAAATCAGGTCTAAGTGTGGTGGCGGCAATTTCAGGAGGAAAGACGAGGCATTGACCAACATCTGCCAGCATTTTCCAGTCCGAGGCTGAGTGTAGCCGGCAATGTTCTGTTGATGTCAGTGCACTGCGATTTGTCTTTGCCCCCCCCCTCGCGCACGAATGTGACTGCTGGCAGGATGTTTAGCCTTGCAGGTGTTGCTGAATTGACAGTTGATCGCCTGTTCTCCAAAGTGTTCTCCAAAGTGGCAGCAAGTTCTTTCAAAACCTGGTTGTGACGCCAGGTATAGCGCCCCTGGGCAAGACTCACATTACACCCTGTGAGAATATGCCTAAGGGGATGCGGCTTGGAGCAGAGTGTGCAGCCTGGATCTTCTCCTCTCCACTGCTGGAGGTTCATGGGTGTGGGGGAGGACATCATATGTTGCTCTTATGATGAAGCTGAGTCGCTTTGCCTCCATACTCCACAGATCTTTCCAGTTCATTTTCCTTCCCTCCACATTGTCCCACTTGGTCCACTTCCCTTGCTTACCAAGTGCCACCATCTTGGCCCTCCTGACGCCTTCCTCCTGGTTTTTGACCTCATCCACGATCATCCTCCTCCTTTCAGAAGCTGAGGCTTTGCTCCAAGCTGGCCGATGAGCAGTTAGTCCCAGCCCTCCTCTTCCATGCTGGACATGTCCCACGATGTCCGCATGCTTGAGGGCTGTCACAGCCTCCTCAACAGCTTGAGCTGGTCTCCATTTGCGGCCTGCTGTGATGGCTGGGGCGTTCTTGCTCACCATCAGGTCTTTGGACTCGGTCAGCATCACCTGTAGTCTTGTCTTGGCGCACTTGAATTCCTCCGTAAGACTGGTGAGCGGCAGTCTGAGGAGGCAATCTCCATAGAGGGCGGTGGATGTCAAGCAGCGTGGGACTCCCAACCACTTCTTTATGTAGTTGGAGATTCCCTTCTCCATTCTTTCCACTGTTGAGATGGGAACCTCATACAGTATCCGGGGTAGGAGGCCAAACTGTAGGCACCAGATCTTTAGCTTCCCAGGAAGCTCGGTGCGCTCAATGGCTTCCACGCCATTGCTGATGTCCTTCTGCAGTTGTGCCACTTGACCCTTATCCCTCAGGCTCGCATCAAACCACCTCCCAAGGCTCTTGACTGGCTGCTCAGAAACTGACGGAATTGGTTCCTCCCCGATGAAGAATTTGAGGTCTGACAGCACTCCCTTGACAATGGAAATGCTGCGTGACTTAGATGGCTTTATCTTCATACGGGCCCAACTGATGTTCTCCTGTAGCTTTCTGAGCAGACGTCTGGTACATGGTACTGTGGTTGTTAGCGTGGTGATGTCGTCCATGTATGCTCTGAGAGTAGGGAGCCGGGCACTGGGGTTGAGCCTTTGTCCACCGACAACCCATTTGGAGGCTCTGATGATTACTTCCATTGCCATAGTGAAGGCCAAGGGAGATACGGTGCAGCCTGCCATTATGCCAACCTCCAGGCATTGCCAGGTGGTGGTAAACTCCGTGGTGGTGAAACAAAACTGCAGGTCTTGAAAATAGGACTTCACCAAGGCTGTAATATGTCCAGGGATGCTGAAGAATTCAAAGGCAGTCCAAAGTAGCTCATGTGGTACTGATCCAAACGCGTTAGCCAGGTCCAGAAAGACAACGTGTAGATAATCTGTCTTCGCCTTTGCTGCCTGAATCTGGTGCCAGATCATACTAGAATGTTCCAGGCATCCAGGGAAGCCTGATATACCTGCCTTCTGTACAGATGTATCAATGTACTGGTTCTTAAGCAGGTATGCAGAGATTCTCTGGGCCATCACCGAAAAGAACATCTTGCCTTCTACGTTCAGTAGGGAGATTGGTCGAAACTGGCTGATGGTTTCTGCCTCTTTCTCTTTTGGGATTAGGACACCTCCTGCTCTCCGCCACACTTTGGGAATGTTCTTCTTCTGCCATATCGTCCTCATCAACTTCCAAAGAAACCTTAGGACATCAGGTGTGTTTTTGTACAGCTTGTACGGTATCCCATTTGGTCCTGGGGCTGACACCGTCCTTGCTCGGTGGACCACCCTTTCCACCTCTTTCCAAGTCGGGGGGCCAACGTCGCACTGATGTTCTGGGGGAGCGATTGGTGGGATGTCTGCAGGAATTGCGAGTGTATGCTCCTGAAGTGGTCCTCCACGTCTCTTTTAGTTGTTTTAAGGGATCCGCTTTTCTCTCTTGAGAAAAGGCCTTTCAGGAATGCATAAGGATCTTTGTAGAACCTTGTTCTAGTGCGTTCTTGCTTCCTCAAGGTCTCCGCTTTGCGTAGAGATGTTAGCCGGATTTTGATGTCCATTTGGAGTGCGTTGATGCCTTCCTTTTCTACGTCTGTGGACTTTCTCCATACCTTCTTGAGCTGTCTCCTTTCCTGGACCAGACGCTTTATCTCCTGCTGTCTCCTTGATGTAACCACTGGGACTTGGTCTCTGCTCTTGTGTTCTTTAACACCGAACCGTTCCACTCCATACTGGTAGATCAGGTTTCCCATACTCTCCAGCTTCTTTTCAGCCGTGCCTTTTAGCTGCTCAAGGGACTTTGCCAGGTCAGTGTTGACAGCCTCCCACAGCTTCCTTTCTGCCGCACCAGGCCATTTCACCTGCGATTTGCGCCCAGCCATTTTTCTCTCAGCTGGAGGTCTAGCTGGTTGAGTGGATGGGATGGGACTCACCACTGCAGTCTCTGTGTTTGAGGTAACGTTCTGTGCCGTAGAGGTATTGATGCACTGCACACTGTGGTTGGCGTCCCGTTGCTGTGCTTCATCCGACTGACTTGACCCATTTCTAAGAAAGTAGTCAATGCGGGGTCTCTGCGGTTCCTCTCTCGCACACCCCTTCTTTCCCTGGTGTATCCTCAAACCCCAAGTATGATGTTACTTTACTCCACCCGCAGACGCATCTCTGTAGTTTGTGACCTGTTGCTGCTGACGTAGCTGTATCGGGTGGCATGATAATCTCTTGTACTGCGCTGTGTCTCATAGTCGTTTTCGGTCCGGGGTCTGACACCATAGTTCCATCCGATGAGTCTTCTTGCGCCCTCACTCTCGCAGACTCTGAGGGTATTGTCTTCATTTGTCTTGACGTAGCAATGGCGGGTGCCCTCGACATGATAACATGCGAAAGCTACAGACATGGGGTGCTAGCCCAATACTGTCCCTTTGGGGTCTGTTCCCTCCTGTCAGCTGTCTCTCCAGGCTGTCACAAAGGCTTTCCTCTGTTGTCAGCTGATCTTTCTCAGCGGTCACTGGTTTTCCAGATATTCAGATTGAAGAAACACAGGACGAGTTGGAATTATCCTTTATGTGCCAGCGTGTACTAAGAATGCCATCAGGAATGACACAGAGGGGTTATCAAGTGGGCACCTCCTTCACCGGAGTTTCGTCGATTTAAGCCCACGACCCCTCCGGTAGGCTCGACGGTAACCCCAGGCTGAGACCAAGACAAGCATCAGTCCAATCAAAGCACATGTTAGTGTATCTCTCCATCTCTCTTGTGATTTAGGTGGACATCATCATGGGCATGGACAGTGGCGACCTGTCAGACTTCGTGGAGAACGTGGAGTGGGTGTGCCACGGCATGCCGGCCCAGAAGAACGTCATCATGTACGGCTGCTGCTCGGACCCCTACCCCGACATCACCTACACCGTGAAGCTGCAGCGCCGCTCTTCCTTCTACATCTTCAACCTGCTGGTTCCCTGCTTCCTCATCTCCTTCCTGGCACCGCTCAGCTTCTACCTGCCTGCTGACTCTGGAGAGAAGGTCAGCACTTTCTTCTCCTTCTTCTTCTTCTTCTTCTTCTTCTTCTTCTTCTTCTTCTTCTTCTTCTTCTTCTTCTTCTTCTTCTTCTTCAACTTGTTGCTGCCCTGCCTCATCATCTCCTTCCTGGCGCCACTGGACTTCTACCTGCCTGCCGACTCGGAGGAGAAGGTGCCTCTCTCTGTTTTTTATTTCATCCCTTGATCTGTCTTTCTTTCTTTGTCTTTCCACTGACCACTGACTCAGAGGAGAGGATCAGATCTGGGCTCACTTCAAACTGCTGCTGCCCTACTTCACATCTCCTTCCTGGAGCCACTGGGTTCTACCTGCCCATAGACTCTGGGGAGAAGGTCACACCAACTCCGAAGAGAAGGTTGTGTCTCGTCTAACTACAACTTTACAACTGTTCTTTATTTTTCCATCAATGACTTTCAGTCCCTCTATATGTCTATCCTTTGGTCTGTCTGTCTGCTCAGATCTCTCTCTCCCTCTTTCTTTCTGTGTGTACACATACATACTATCTTAAGCTGTGACATTCATTTCACATCCAATACAGCATGCTATCTTCTCCTGTGGTTATGACAGGTTAAATAAAAGTCAGCACTTCAATATTCTTATTTGTTTGTTCTTAAAAGCTGTTGATGGTTTCATACAACAAACTTAGCATTACTTGAAGATATCCATTGACAAACATGACTCGTATCATCCTTAATATGTCTGCATGGCTACCCCCCCTCACACATGCACACTCACAGCATTTCCCACCAGCCTACTAACTCCAGGGAGAATGTCTTCCTGCTATCTGGAAGGTCTTGTTATATTATGTGACTGTGTGCAGCCATTTACAGTAATATTCTGATTCTCATTCACATTCTGCCTTTCTGTGTTTCCCCATCCCCCCACTCCTCACTCTCTGTGGGAATAAAGGTGTCACTGGGTGTAACTGTGCTGCTGGCCCTCACTGTCTTCCAGCTCATGGTGGCCGAGAGCATGCCACCATCGGAGAGTGTGCCACTCATAGGTGTGTTTCGTGTGTGTGTGTGTGTCTGTGTGTGTGCGCGCGCGTGCGTGCATGCGTGCATGCATTTGTGCATGCGTGTGGGTTTGCATGCATTTGTGTATTTTCGATGTGCTTGTGCATGTGCATGCATGCACATGTGTTACCACTTTCGGCACCCCAAGTGTGTGTGCTTTCTGTGTGCTCATGTGGGTGTGGGTGTCTTCCCTCACTCTATAACTTAATCTAGTGTGTGATGACTGATGTTGCATTGCATGTAATGACTGCTTTACACAGTTTTGGTGAGAGAGCTCTCTCCATCGATGGACAATGAGCTTTGGGTGTATTGATAAACTATATACAACTGCAAGTTGCAGTTATTGTTGCATGGAATGCATTTATTGGATTTTCCAGATTAACATTCATGTGTCTAAGTGCATATTGTCTCGTTGTAGTATAGAGAATAGACTAATAAACTAATGAAATAGACTGATAAAATAGGTTTTAACTGCAATATCCCCATGCTTTTGCAGTTTCTTCAAATAACAAATAATGTAAATGCATAGCAAAAAGTTATTTACACTATTAACACTGCATTATTAACTGTGTACACAAGGGAGTACATAGTAATGCAAATCCATCAATTATTTTGTGGCTATTTTTCACTTACATGTACAGTTATCACCACCAGTCAGTCTTTGTTTTGGTTGTCTTTAAATTGTGATAGGCCACCGCTCATCTGTTTAGAAGGTGCAGGATTCAGTAGAAATTTCTGTATAAAAATTTCTGGTTGTCTTTAAAAACAGGAAAGTACTATGTGGCGACGATGACGATGATCACGGCGTCCACCACACTGACCATCTTCATCATGAACATCCACTTCTGCGGGGCCGAGGCCAAGCCTGTCCCACAGTGGGCCAAAGCCCTCATCATCGACTACTTGGCCAAGATCTTCTTTGTGTACGAGGTGGGCGAGAACTGCACTTCCCCACAGGACGAGACGCATGAAGACCACCCTTTTTTCCCAAATATGGATGAGCACAAGCATCAACAGGCTGACAAACACCACCACTACCACCGGCTGCACCAAAATGAGAAGAACTTCCAGCGTCATCATCAAGGCCGCAACAGCCATCCTCATCACCCTCAGCCCAATGGGATACTCAAGGGACCAGGAGGCCCAGAGGGGAAGAAAGGGAGCCTACGCTACAACAAGCCCGGCTCTCCACCTCTCCCCAACATCCCTGAAGATGACTTCTCCATCCTCAAGCCCCCGGTCTCCCAGACCTACGACGGGCTCAATGGGTCAAAGACCTGCCTCTTGAAGGAGGTGCCTCCTCCTACGCCTTGTTGTCCAGATGAGAAGAAACCGCCCTCGTCCACCTTCACGTCCACCACCACCTGCTCCTGCCGGTTCTGCAGCTCCCCGCCGCCCCCTAGCTGCTGGGACGAGGCGTTCATGTCGCCGGACCATGCAGCGTTGATGCGCAACGTGGAGTACATCACCAACTGCTTCCGCGAGCAGCGCTCCACCTGCATCAAGGTGGCCGAGTGGAAGAGGGTGGCCAAGGTGATGGACCGCTTCTTCATGTGGATCTTCTTTGCCATGGTCTTCATCATGAGCATCATCATCATGGCCAAAGCCGAGTCGGTGTAGCCTCATACGGTGCACCATATGCCGCAAGTGGAACTACTTACTACTTACTTTTCCTCTTTGTCCCGGCTGGGACATAAGGCCGAGCATCCTCTTTATAGCCAAAGCCAAGTCGGTGTAGCCTCATACAGTGCACCCTATACCACAAGTGGAATTACTTACTGCTTACTTATCCTTTTCGTCCAGGCTTGGACATAAGGCCGAAATCATTACACTGCCACTGAACCTTATCTCATGGAATCCTGCCATGGAATCCTGCCAGCGGAATGCTCTGCTGATAATAGACCATGACTTGGTCATTACCGCTCTGGCAACAACAAACGTATAATGGGAGCCGTGTCTCAGCACATTAAAATGCTCTGTGAAAGAATCTTTAGGGAAAGTTCTTCAGTGAAGAGCAGTGGAAAGAAGTCTACCTATTGCATGACATTACTGTAGCGGGTGCATTTATTATCCATCTTGGGCAAAGCGTAGTTGGTGTAAGCCCCTTTGCACAGATGCTCCGTTATAACATTACTGTCACAACACATGGTATCATCCATAGCAACCTGGCCCCCTGACCAACGCTTAGATGCCTGTGATAGTATGTGTGTGTGTGTGTGTGTGTGTGTGTGTGTGTGTGTGTGTGTGTGTGTGTGTGTGTGTGTGTGTGTGTGTGTGTGTGTGTGTGTGTGTGTGTGTGTGTTTAGCGCCCTCTGCAGACAACTGAAAACACTACAGGCAGACACACACAAATAAACAAAGACAGACAGACAGGTTCATTGCAATACTTGGCCCAACCTCCTCCAGGGGGCTAGGTAAACATGGTAATGACCACGTCTTATCGTTTACTTAAAACTCAGAAATACAGTATTATGATGTAGTTGAGTTTTGTCTGCAGAGAGTGAATAGGCTCGTCAAAATGGGTTCATCTGCATCAAGATGCTACAGGTGCACTATAGTAAAAAGACCTTTGGGGAAAGTGCCCAGCAGTAAATACATAGAAGTCTATGGCACGGCAATGACATTACTGAGTAGACATGTTTTATCCAAAGCTACTTACAAAAGAAGGAATAATCTACAACCTGCTTAAGGCATAGCTCCCCGATGAACTGCAGCAGGATTCAAGGCCATTACATTACATTACATTTCATTTAACAGATGACTTTATTACATTACATTACACTTTGTGGACGCTTTCATCCAAAGCGACTTACAGTAATTTTAAGTACAGTATATTGGTTACAGTCCCTGGAGCAGTGTGGGGTTAGGGGCCTTGCTCAAGGGCACCTCAGCCATGGAGTGAGGTAGGGAGTGGAAGGGTGGTAAAGCCCATCTCCTTAACCACTAGGCCACGGTTGCCCTAATTTATCCACAGTGACTTAAAAAAGAGGGCCCAAACTGCAATACGTACATGTAAAGTTTGGGAAATACAGAGAGCAGCAGATGGACGTGATCATCTGCCATGTGAAGAGGGGTGTGGTCTACAAGCCCCCTTTATTGAAGAGTTTAAAAACCTAATGTAATGTAATGTAATTCCCATATCAGATTTAGAACTGATGAAGTCTCTCCATAGAAGCGAAGAAAGGTCTTTCATGTTCCAAAGACAAGTCCAGATACTTTAGAAGTCAAGTGGCTACAATTGTTTTTTTCATTGCCTTAGTGGAGAAATTACGATAGGCCCATGTTTAGAATAATTACCTTGAATGTGCTTAACTGTACTCAAACATTGAATACACCAAAGATTTGTTTATCTCAAGCACACGAAAGATTAATGTACAGAATGATTGTATATTGTGGCGTTGTTAAACAAATTTTCACATTTGTCCAAACAATAAAACATCCTTGATACACTAAAGCTATTTATCACACTGGATTTATTACATTGGATATCTCTCTCTCTCTCTCTCTCTCTCTCTCTCTCTCTCTCTCTCTCTCTCTCTCTCTCTCTCTCAAACTCACACACACACACACACACACACACACACACACACACACACACACACTGTTCTAAAACACTATCCTACAGGAAGATTAATAATCTCGATTTATCTGATATCTGCCCAGTGTTTGCGTCATGGGGCAGAGTGAGCCTGGCTGGTGTGTCAAATACTGTATGACTCGTGGATGGATGGCCATATCTCATTTCTCTGTCTGAAATCAGACACCAAAAACTCTGGATTACAAAAGGAGCGCCTTCCCTCTGCATGCCTGCAATTCCTTGTCCTGTCCCCGAGAGGAATTATTCATTCAAAATAATGAGCTGCATTGTTAATGATTGGTGATGACTTGCTGTTCCGGCCAACCAGAGCCAAATGGGGAGATGTAAGGCAATATGCGAGGATGGATATTCATTATGCATCTCGCATCCCCTATGTGTCCACCACGCTTGATCAAGGTGACGTATTACCGCCTAATGTAGCCACAACACTGGCAGTGACTTTGCAAGGTGACGTATTGCTGCATGGCCTTATGTAGCAACAGACAGCGCAATTCCTTTAAGTTAAGTTCTTTATACGTCCCCCATTCTCAATCTGACCTTAATGAACAAGAACAATACTGAATGCGAAACCATATTTTACGCACTTGATCAAGGTGACATATTATTCTAGCATTATGTGACCACACTGACGGTGGCAATGCAATTCAATTCGGTTCTGTATCTCGTTTATCAATCTAAGATCTATGTTTGAGAATAGCAGCATCTCACAGCCCCTATGTCTCCACCTCTCTTGACCAATGTGACAAATTATTCGGGCCATACAATATATGTAGCAACAACACAGGTCATTGCAGTGCATTTCAATTAGGCCTAATTATGATCCTCGTTTTCAACTTGTATGAGTGACAACATCATCATCAATACTATGTGAGGACATTCATTATGCATCCCACAGCCCTTATGGGTCCACCACACTTGATCACAGTGATGTATTACAGCCTGATGTAGCCACAACCCTGCTAGTGGCAATGCAATTCAATTAGGCTCTATAGGTATGGCCCTCGTTCTCAATCTATTCCTCGACCTATATGTTGTGGTGTGCATGACCATTGGCCCCATGCCTGGCTAATGGCTGTAATGGATAGGGGGCTTTGTTTTGAAACGGGGAACTGCGTTCGAATGACAGCAATGGATTACCTCAGGATAATTCTCAGGTTATTAGTACTAAGCCATTACCATGGGTGGAAATCCTGCCTTTCAGGATTCATGTAACAACCTTGACATGGGTTTGGTCCATGATTGGTCCAAAACGTACTCAGATGTCGTTATGTCATTTAAGGAAGGCCTGAGTGAGTATCCGGAACATTATAGCATGCATCCCCATAAACAATGACCTAGGTTGCCAGCTCCTGTTTTTGTCATTGGTCCACCATTCCAAACCTTTTTTTTAATCAGCTAACATTCGCTCAAAAATTGTTAAAACAAAAATAAAGGAAAATGAATGGTGCACAATATCAATAACAAAAGGTGCTAGACAAAGGAACAGAGCAGACACGGTGGTGCCCACATTACATGAGAAACAAATCATCTGAGACAAGGACCAGTTCATTAGTGAAATGACCTGTGTGAGGTGAATGGGTTTGTTCCAATCGGAAACCAGGATCTCCATCCACATTGTGGACATTCTAAAATGACAAGTCCCTGGGTCACCTGTTCAATTATTGATGATTTTATCTATGACTCGTCTGTCTCCTATTGTTTTGCCCTGACCACTAGCTTCCTGTGACACTGTTAGGTGCTGCATGTGTCACAGAAAAGAGGTCGAAGTGACGTTAGTTTTCTGAGAAGGCTGCAGCTCTGTGGCATTCAATCAGGAGACAAATTTATTGCCACCTGGTGACAAACCCAGATTGGGTGTGTTAACTGATTACTCACATTTTAACACGCACCTCTACAAATTCACACAGGAACCTGCAGCACAAAAACAACAAGCACTACAGGTTATTCCATTCCTTACATGGAAGAGTTTACATGTCTGGAAAAGTTAAAAACTCATTTTCAGAAAAAGGATGGCGGAAATATTGCAGTGCCCCCTGAGTTGACAATCCTGGAACACTGGAGTGGGGAGTGTATTACACAAGTCTGGTCACTAGAGGGCAGTAAGCAACCATGTCTCCAAATGCATCCTGCAGCTGTGAAGAATGATAAAAAAAAATATTTGGGAGAGCATAAACTAACATGTGTCCAACTTGTTGACACACATTTGTATCTTTTTAAAAAAAAAGTAAAATAACTTAACTTGGAAAACCTTGAAATGGATGTCTCCGTACTATTATAAGTCACTTACAGGTGTCTCACGTTGAATGACTGTGGAAATAGGAAATAAATTAAATGGGATGTAGCCTAGATAGACTATATCACTCGGTTTGCAATTTTGTGCTGTCATGATATTTTTATGATTATTGACTTTAGTAAGCGATGCGGAATGTGATATGGAACAGCTTTCTGAGAGTCTCTGAGATTGGTTTCAATGCTGGGCTTCCTCAGAAACTCACCGCATGGTTTAATAAGACTCGCTAAATTAACTCAGGGAGGTGTAGGCTACCGGGGGGTTAATTTCTGCTTTCATTTCCCATGCAAAACCAAAGTCACAGGGCTCTTCCGGTGATTTACCGCATGCTCGCAGTTTATTTTGGCCAGTCTTGCAACTCATTTACATACTTGGAATCCCCCTCCGAAAAACCACAGTGCAGTACATCCTCCTGGAGCCAAGGATAAGCAGCTCCTATGATGATCTACAGTAAGAAATAATTATCTTGGCAAAAATGAAAAGGTCTACTCCCACTCCTGGGGATTTCTAAGAACTGATAGTAAGAGTAACCTTTATCAATTATGATATGGGGGTGGCGGTGGTGGTATACCATAGGCCTTCAAGAGCTATCTTGACAATCTTTAATATGAATACACTAGTTGCTTAGACACACACACGCACATACGCACATACACACACACACACACACACACACACACACACACACACACACACACACACACACAAACACACGCGCACACACACACACAAACACACGCACACACACACACGCGCACGCACACACACACACACACACACACACACACACACACACACACACACACACACACACACACACACACACACACACAATCTGTTTGTGGCCTGTCAAGTCAAGTGGAGTTATTAAAAAACAAAAAGGCCCATAGGAAGGCCTATACTAAAGACATTAAACCTCATGTAGGCCTATAGGACTTACATTAGCTGCAGAGTGTAGAGTATTGTTTTTTGTCCTCTTTTACAAGTACATTTTACAATGCACATTTCAAAACTATTAAAAATATCCCATAGGGGTCTAAAACCCACTTATCACAATAGAGATTTTATTTTTATCTACATGTCTTAACAACACATAAATTGATAAAAAATAACTGCATTTAAATATATCCGCATACATGTGTGTGTAATCAGCACCTAATTCATACAGCGTGAAGAGAGATAGAAGCCACTAACTCTCGGCAGCAGTGACGAGATGGTTTGGACGTCCGTTGTAAAGTGCGACCGTGTATGAAATTGAGTGGCTTCCACAAGTGCCCTGAGTCAACACGACTGAAATTGTCAAACCAGTTATTTATTTTATCTGATCTCTATCGCTGTGCACTCCTCCTCTCCTCTCCTCTCCTCTCTGCAAATAGGGGGTGGGTGGGTTCATGTCGTTTTGCCATGTGTGACCTGACCATTGTGGGTGAAATCCTGTGGAGTTTAACATGAGTCACTTGCAATTATCTACCTGGGGATATTGTCAGAACAAAGGATGTGGGCTATGGTTGTTTCCTTTAATGGGTTTAAATTAGGCCTACATTTACAAAATAGAAAAAGGTGGGGTGGGGGCTGTGTGTGTGTGTGTGTGTGTGTGTGTGTGTGTGTGTGTGTGTGTGTGTGTGTGTGTGTGTGTGTGTGTGTGTGTGTGTGTGAGAGAGAGAGAGAGAGAGAGAGAGAGAGAGAGAGAGAGAGGAGAGAGAGAGAGAGAGAGAGAGAGAGAGAGAGAGAGAGAGAGAGAGAGAGAGAGAGAGTCTGCCGGAGGTTAACTTATGCAGGCAGGCACCCATCAGTATGGAAAGTGGTGGGGAGTCCTGGGTGGGCTGTAATCAGTTATAGTGGCAGGTGGTGTCTCGGTAATCATAGGCCCTGGCTGTCACAAAGGACATGGAAGAGAAGTGGTGAAAAAGCTCTAGCCTTTTATTTTAATGTTGTTTAGATGGAAATATCCCTACCAAAAGTGAAGGCACAGTGATACAGTGAAAGTCCTACACCATGAGAACATAATGGAACTGTGCATTCTCTGGGAATAACGTGTAGGCCTAGGCCTAGGCCACACTGTTATTTGTTTTAGGCCTACTTCCATTAGGCCTAAGTTTAAACAAATAGTTGCACCGGATCGGCTAATTCATGCAACATTTTTACAACATGTTGATGTCTATCAAGAGAAAACACACATTTTGACTGGATGTCAATATCTCTATCTCAATATCTATAGCCTATATCTAGTCTATAACTATATATTATTTATTTAAAGCACTAATGTCTGAATGCTCTTCCATTCTCTAGTTGGGAACTTGAGCAGCATTCACCGCATGCGAGGAAAAAACCCTAGGCTAGCCTACTGTGGATCTGGCCCAAGAATAGATTGCAGACCAATATTGCACAGCCTTGAGACACATTTCCTAAACGAGTACAGGCAGCATTTGTTAACCACACTGATATGCACTATCCTTAACAAAGTAGGTTATACACTACATGTAGAAAAGCACACGCAAAAATGCAAAAAGCACACGCAGTGGAAACATCAAATTCATGACAGAAGCCGGAGATACCCACTCATTTGCATATTGTTACCATGGTGACCGCTGGCTTCGCCCCAGTGTAATGGATGTTATGGTTAGTGAACTTGGTGGTAATGCTAAGGTAATTAGGCAGAAACATCCACGACATTGCAACCTTAAGACTACAAGTTACCGACTTTTGTAATTAATACTGTCTGGCATCACATGGTCGCCAATAGACTTTTTCTACGGTGCTTGGAGAAAAGATTTTTCAGTGCTCGGTAAGCGGGTTGCACTGCTTGAAAATAGTTGACGCGTGGACTTCGGCAATAGAGGACGTTACAATACTAAAGAAATGTAACTTACTAGACTAGCTAACCTTCATTACTTTGTTGTTAAATAGAGAACATGCAAGGCATGGATCCATGACTAATGGAAACTGCGCCAAGCGGCGACATCGGCAGAAGTTCTCACTGAAGACGACTTGCTGCGGTGGCAACTTAGGTAAGTTTTTGACAGAGTGGAGCTAAATCCTCTTACAGTAAAACGGCACAATTCCGACGTTTTCTTTCACTCTGTATGTTAAATATCCTAAGCCTACCACTACCAAAAAAAGTTGTTACAAGCCTGCTTCATTCAAAATCGATTGTGTATG
>NC_085879.1:11612852-11620352 GCF_034702125.1 Engraulis encrasicolus
TGCAGAGTGCAATTATAGTTGCACATCCCATCCACTTAGTTAACAGGGTATTTTCAGGGGATATCTATTTGTTACCTTAGTTACCTCTCTCTCTCTCTCTCTCTTTCTCTCTCTCTCTCTCTCCTCTCACGGCTTTGATTAAGTTTCTCATTTTCCACAGGGAAATCAGATGACTTGATTGACTTGACTTGACGGCAAATTCTAATTGTTAATCGGCGGACTCTCAAGTATTTTCATGAATAATAGACATCAATAATGTACAAAAGCAAGACTAATAACAATAACAGGAGTGCGATGCCTTGATATGAATATTGTTAATAGCCTTTTTACCCTCATTATTACTACCGAAAATAATTACAGAGGGCTATTATCGTTGTGCATCTCATCGACTTAGTTAACTGGGTCTTCTCCGGTGATTCTAGACTGACTTTTAGTTACAGCACATGCTCGAAATTCTCTCTCTCTCTCTCTCTCTCTCTGTCTGTCTGTCTCTCTCTCTCTCTTTCTCTCTCTCTCTCCCCATTCACTATGGCCGAGCAAACTGAAAATCTAATGCAAGTCTAATTATGGGGATTAGTATTGTGAGATGAGCAAACAATAATGAATACCTTGCAATTGATTCCTGCCTGGTTTTCTGGTGGCTGTGTGTGTGTGTGAGTGTGTGTGCTTGTGTGCACGCAGTAATGAGCGAGTGAGTGCCGAGCGAGCTAGTAAGAGAGAGAATGAGCGCTGAGTTTGTGTGTGTGTGTGTCATTCGCCTTCTGAGAGAGAGAGAGAGAGAGAGAGAGAGAGAGAGAGAGAGAGAGAGAGAGAGTGGATGGAGATGACGCGGCACACCTGGGAGTGCGATTCTCAATCTGCCCACATCTGCAGAGGGCCAGTGCGTGGGTTTGGATCAATATGTCTGACACACACACACACACACTCTCTCTCTCTCTCTCTCTCTCTCTCTCTCTCTCTCTCTCTCTCTCTCTCTCTCCCTCTCCCTCTCTCTCTCTTGGCAGACAAATGACAATGATCCAAAATCGAAGTGAAGTAGATTGTTGGGGGGAAAAAATTGCTTGAGTGGCAAAACCAGGGCCGGGGTGAAAATGGCAGAGTACCACTATGGATTATCTGATTACTACTACTTATTTTACCTGTTAGTAGACTCGGGTGTGGGAATCTGGTGCTGGTGGTTTTAAATGCAGACTGGATTGCACACATCGTTAAACACAAATGAAAAACAAACTCACACACGTAAACAAATAAATGTACACATGCACACACACACGCGCGCCACACACGAACACACACGTACACACACGTACAAACAAACTCACACGCACACACACACACACACACACACACACACACACACACACATACACACACGTACACACACGTACAAACAAACACACACACACACACACACACACAAGTGTGCGTGCACGCACACACACCCACAGACACATGCATGCATGCACACGTGCACAAACAAAACCAGAAATCTCCCACTAGGAATGTTTATGTTTATTCCTGTAATTCCCCTGTTTATAGTCGTCTGTTCTTCTTTCTGTGCATCATTCTCTTTTTACCTCTCAGTTCTTCTACATTCCCAGAGCGATTTTCTTTTCATCTTTCTTTTTAGTTTGCATAGTTCCAATTGAATCTGTTTGTATTCAATACCTCCCTCTCTTCCTCTCTCTACCCATCAATCTCTCTCTCTCTCTCTCCCTCTCTCTCTCTCTCTCTCTCTCTCTCTCTCTCTGCCCTTTTTGTTAGTTTCTGCATGCCTCCAATACATTCGCTCATTAATATCCCGTAACCATCTCTCTCCATCTCTCTCTCTCTCTCTCTCTCTCTCTCTCTCTCTCTCTCTCTCTCTCTCTCTCTCTCTCTCTCTCTCTCCAGTGTTTTCCAGACCACACCCTTTCCTCTCCACTACCTCCATTATTACTTCTCTCTCCAATCCTCAAACCTCACCCCCACCCATACACACACACACATGCACACAGGCACATACTATAGCGGTCACATACCACACACACACACACACACACACACACACACACACACACACACACACACACACACACACACACACACACACACAGGCATACACACGCAAAGGCATACATACACGCGCAGACGTGCGCACACACACACACACACACACACACACACACACACACACACACACACACACACACACACACACACACACACACACACACACAGGTCTATTCCCCTTTCTCCCCTTGGTGTCCTTGACCCCACCTGCTCCTTGATGTCAGTAGGGGAATAGGGGGCCATTTATAGCCTCTTGCTGCAGCCTTGGTGCTTTTGCGTCTTCCCCCCCTGGAATCTGACTATCGCACTATAGGGACCTTGTTGAACCTACTGCATTTTTTCTGGGCTTTACCACACAGGCACAGAGAGAGATGTACACAGGCACACACATGCACAGATGTATGCATGCACACACACACATACACGTGAATCCGCACAAACACACACAAACACGCACACACACACACACACAAACACGCACAAACACGCACACATACACACACATACACACACACACACACTTGATGCACGCACACACATACTCAAACGCACACACACCCAGATGGACGCACGCACACCCTTGTGACGTGAACACACATAAGTATGTACACACACTCAAACACTCACACACAGATGTGCTCGCACACGCACACGCACACGTCTGTGTCTGTATGCATGTGTGTCTGTGCACACACTGACACACACTCATACACACGTGCCTGGCTCAGCTCGACATTAGTGGGGAATTACCGGATGCAAATGAACCAGGTGCGAAGGTACGTGGCAGCCAGGCAGGCGGACGGGCTAGTGACTCCACTGGCTGACTACATGACCTTGCAGGGGCGTGACGACGGCATCCCCAGGGGAGCCATATCTCATCCCCCCATCTCTGTCTTGTGGTAGGGTGGAGAGGGTGGTAAGGGGTTGGGGGGTGGTGGGGTGCAAGGGCCCCTAATGATCATTCGGGGGTAATTCTCATGCCACCCGGCGCACACAATCAATTTGTAAGCATTGATACACTTTCGTCTGCCGAGGGGGAATTGGAAATGCTTAACAGGTCCTGGGATCTGATGGCCTGAACTGGAGAGTATGAGAGTGCGAGTGTGAGTGTGTGTGCGCTGGGATGTGGGTTTTTTCCCTTTTGCTAGGTGAAAACAACACGTTTTACTGCCAAGGCTTTCAAAAAAGGAAAGCGAAAGAGAGAACAGCAAAGAGAAGGAGATAGAGAGAAGTAGAGAGGGGGGAAACACAAACGAGAGAAGATGGGAGGAAAGGAAAGGGATATAAAAAAAAGACGTCAAGGTGTTTTATTACCATGTTGCCCTTGAGCAGAGACTAATGGTTCCTTTTGGAAGCGAAACACTTCGGTAAATATCAACCCCGTGTTGGGGAATAATGCGCTTCAAGCGCCATCCAAAACAGCCGGGCCTGATTAAAAGCCGTCGTCGCCAAGTAAAAAGGGGACATCTCCCCGGCTCTGACCTCAGCCCCGATGATGGATGTGTAATTGGGAACAGAGAGAGAGAGAGAGAGAGAGAGAGAGAGGGGAAGAGCATACAGAAGAACGATAAAAAGAAGAAATAGGAGAGCTCTGTGAAATGTATTCATCTGTCAGCGCTTTTTTACCCCTTCGCCCTCCCATCTTCTCTCCTCCTCCCTTCTCCTTCTCCTCTTCCTCCTCTCCTCTTCTCCATCCCTCCCTCCCTCTCTCGCTCCCTCTTAGCCGCTTTTGTTTCTCAGTGGTCATCTATCATGGGCTATTGTGTTGAGGCAGGAGCCAGGCCAGCGGTGAGGACATCACTACCACACAGCACAGCACAGCCCTCCCCTGCTCTTGCTCTGGCTCCGGCTCTGGCTCCTCTAAAGGCCAGCACACATACACCTTCACTTGGGCCACTGGCTTTGATTATCTTGGTCCTCCGCACCAGGCAGTAAAATTGTTACTATGCAGAATAGGAGGGGAGGTATGGTGGCCCGTGGCATTTTTTACACGGGCAGATGAGCCAAAGTTTGGTGTGATTGATGTTTCCTTCCTCAATATTTTATGGTAGTGACCTTTAATGTGATGCGGGTTCATGTAAGGTAGCTGGTCCGAATCCAAGCCTCATTTTTGAATTTACAGTCTGTTTCATTTTGTGCGTACCTGAGTTGAGATGATTTATATATATTTTTTTTACACCATAGACCATACCAAACTGTTCAACCAACCAGAGCTTTTGGTCCGATTGGGAAATCTTGAGCACACCAACTGCTATTGATGATGATAAGGCCAAGGACCGATGAGCTTTTTATGGCCTCTTGTGGAGGAGTGGTGTGTGGTGGTGTGGGTGTGCATCGCTTTGTATTTTCTTCATTGATCGAAAGTCAAGATCGTGATGTTATACAGGTCAGTCATGATGATCAGCCTTTGGGAGTTTTCAATCGATCCAATTGCAGGTCCCAGAAGCTAATGTCATTTTGGACATAAAAATGGTTGCACAATGCCAGTTGTGTGCCAGTGGTTTGGTTATGGTCAAGCTGACATCACATTGGGCTATGCGAGATGGGAAAGAAAATTGTTAGTCTCAGCTGGACTCCAGCTACATTTCCATTTGTAACAGGAAGAAGAAATTGTAATACAACTAATTATCATATGATATTCAGAATGAAATATTGGGTAACACTTCCAAATAAGGGGCCATAATTAACAGTAAAGTAGCTACAACCTAATACTTAAGTAAGGGTTAATAATCATTATTTAATGCCACATTAGACACATATTAATTGTTATTAATGCATATGTTGAACATTAGTAAGCAGTTACTTAACTATTAGATAACTATTACCTTGTGTTACAAGTTAATAGCTTATTATTATTTAACTAATAGATAAGTAAGGGCACAGTTAATAGTTAAGTAGCTATCAGGTCATACTTAACTAAGGACCAAAATGAACACTTACTTAATACAAAAGCAAGGCATAACTAATGGTTAATTAATACATAAATATTGGGTTTTGGGACCCTTATATTAGAGTTGGCTGAGGATAACTAATGGTTAATTAATAGATAGATATTGATATTTGGGACCCTTATATTAGAGTTGGCTGCGGATAACTAATGGTTAATTAATCGATAGATATTGGTGTTTGGGACCCTTATAATAGAGTTGGCTGAGCATACCTAATAGTCAAGTAATCAATCTACTGTGACATCTTGTTTTCCCTCGTTCAAATCACTGTAATAGTGGCAACAGGAGACATTATATAGCAAGGATTGGACGTACACTTCTCAATGATGGTGGGGTGATGTGATGTAATTTTTTCATGTACCACTTATTAGTTTTAACGGTAAAAACCCTACAATAAATGCAGAACATTATGAAGAGTAATAGTTTTGAAGCGAAACTAAACCATTCCTTTGTGATAATTAGGTTAATGTTTGAGAATATTAGCTCCAAGAAGAGCAGTGCATGATGGGTACGCAATCTATAGACAACAATAATTCGGTATTATTTAATCATTAGATATGCCTTACTTTTGTATTAAGTAAGTGTTAATTAAGGTCCTTAGTTAAGTATGACCTAATAGCTACTTAACTATTAACTGTAACCTTACTTATCTATTAGTTAAATAATTATATGCTATTAACTTGAGACACATGGTAAGGGGCCATATATATAATTATAATTAACATAATTAACAGCAAATTAGCTATAACCTATTACTTTAGTAACAGGTAATAATCACAACTTAATGCCACATTAGACACATATAAACTGTTATTAATTCACATGTTAAACATTAGTAAGCAGTTACTTAACTATTAGATAACTATTACCATGTGTCTCAAGTTCATAGCATATCATTATTTTGGACATAAAAATGGTTGCACAATGCCAGTTGTGTGCCAGTGGTTTGGTTATGGTCAAGCTGACATCACATTGGGCTATGCGAGATGGGAAAGAAAATTGTTAGTCTCAGCTGGACTCCAGCTACATTTCCATTTGTAACAGGAAGAAGAAATTGTAATAAAACTAATTATCATATGATATTCAGAATTAAATATCGTGTTGGGTTTTTTTTCCGCCGTATCACTCAGCCCTTGTGTGTGACACTGTCTGTTGCATCGAAAAATGGAAAGAGCCCAGCAAAAGCGTGAAAGTCATTTGCAGATAGGTCCAGGAAGAAGAGGATTACAGACTTAGACAGATAGATATATAGATCAAAAGATCAAAGATAGAGAAAGAGAGAGAGGGAGGAGGTGGGGAGGGGGGGTAGGCCCGCCTGCGGTGATTTTGATAAATATGTGTGTGTCGATCGTTACAGATGAGTGGGGTTCAATCGCTCATTCATTAGCATTGCTAGACGTCCTGTTTTTGCCCCTTCCATCATCAAAAAAAAACGCTGAGGAATGTAAAAAAAAAAATGCGGTAAAGAACGTCCTCTATTAAACTTGATCAATGTTTTGCACTCGTGCTCTACGGTACCTCTCGTTCTATTTCTCTCACTTTCTCTCCTTCTCATTCTCTCTCTCCTTCTCATTCTCTCTCTCTCTCTCTTTCTCTCCATCACTTTCGCTTTGTCTTTATCTCACACCGTCTTACCTGCTTCTATGCTCGCTCTCTCTCTGAATCGCTGGCTTTCTCACCCTTTTTCTTTTGCTCTCCTTTCCTTTCTGTTTCTTCATATTTCTTACTTTTTCTTTCTTTCCTTCTTTGCCTTGTCTATCTCCTTGGTTCTGGCCTGCTCTCTCTCTCTCTCTCTCTCTCTCTCTCTCTCTCTCTCTCTCTCTCTCTCTCTCTGACTCTCACCTTCTCGCTCACACACTCTTTTGCTCTCCTTTCCTTTCTCTCTCCTCCTATTTCTTATTGTTTCTTTCTTTCCTTCTTTCTTTCTTTCTTTCTTTCTTTCTTTCTTTCTTTCTTTCTTTCTTTCTTTCTTTCTTTTTTCTTTCTTTCTTATTGTTTCTTTCTTTGCTTCTTAGCCTCGTCTTTCTCCCTGGTTCTGGCCCGCTTTTTACCTTGTGTTGCTCCCTCTACCTGAGCCAGCTGGCTGGTAGCCAGGAGTCCTCGTGGGGATTTCACGCTGGAGAAGCGAAATGGCCGTGTGCACTCAAGCTGAGAACGTTTGTCCAGCCCCACCTCACCACCACCACCACCACCACCACCACTGTCACCGCCCCCTACCTCCACACCCCACCTTCATCCTCCAATACACACCTTAATACTCGTTCGAGCCACCCCAATCTCCTCTCCTGTATCCTCCCACCATGACAGTGCTGTGTGCATCCACAACCATACCCCCCTTCACCTTCATCGCCGATCCACCCCAATACCCAAATCCAGCTACTCCCAACCTCCACTCCTCTCTCCTCCCACCATCACTATATCCACCTTCACATCCAAACCCCATCCCCATCCACTTCTCTACTCTCCTCCTCTCCCACCACCTTCTTACAGCACTGTCCTC
>NC_085879.1:11622852-11627852 GCF_034702125.1 Engraulis encrasicolus
ATTTTGGCATTTGTGCAAACTCCCCCATTTCCCGTTTTTGCTAGAGTAGACACAAGCCGCAAATACATGTATGTGTGCATCTGAATATTGGCTGGAGGCATGCACCTTAATGCCCAATATTGAGCCAATTCCCAGGACAAACATCTTGGCAAGTCCTAGGGATTGGCATCCGTAAATCCCATCCAGATAAAATGGATTTTGTACTTTCTTTTCCCCTTTCATTTTTCTTTTTTCAAAATGTTTTTTTTTGCACTTAAAAAATGCAAGTATGTGGTGCATAGGTGGGGTGTGTGTCTTGGTTTTTTCTTTCATTTTTCTCTTTTCTTTCTTTCATTTTTCTTTTTGCTTCTCCTTCACCTCGTTCAGCGTTTGCGCACAAAATCGCAAGTTATGTGGTGCATAGGTGGGGTGTATTGCGATGGAGCTTTCTTCCGCACGGTGTTACGATGTTGCGATGGTTGCCAGGTCTGTTGTGATATGGGGGCTCCTCTCTGTACTGCGAAACCTGCTGTTTTTCTGCCAGACAGATGCTCTCTTTATGATAGGAGCAGAGAGAGAATAAAAATCCATATTTGGTTTTTATATGTCCGTCACGCACAGTTCACTGTGTATGGGGGGTGGGAGGTATGGGCTGTTGATGGTGGGTCTGTGGGTTCGACAAAGTTTCTGCTCATGGTAAACGGTGAACTGTCCGTTACGGATACCAAAACAAATCTTACTGCACGGTTGTTAAGGCATGTGTGTTGTATATCACCTTTGAGAGCTACGTGAAGATATGTGGAAATTATGTGTTTTTTTACTGATTTATGGAGACACGTTGTGACTTTTGTGAGTCCCTGTGTTTGTGTGAATATTGTCCACACTAAAATCTAGTGTCCCATAAAAAAACAAAAATGCATAAAAAACCGAGACATCATAAAATGGGACACGTTTTGGAATTGATTAACATTTCATAGTGTCCGTTCGTTCGGCCCAGAGTTTTTAGTGGGACGTTTTGAAGCACAAGGTAATTAAGATTCTTCTCTCCCTTGCCCTCTGTGCATGGAAGAATAAGTCCTCTCTCCTCCCTCCCTCCTGGCTCCTCTCCTCTCCTCCTCTCCTCCTCGTCCCATTAAAAGATTACCTGTGCAGACTTCAGTTAAGTGCTGCCCCCCTCCCTAATAATCCAGACTTCCCATTATTCGCTATGGATTAAAGTCCTGATTAATTCCACTTCATTAAGGCGCTGTGGCCCCTCGCGGACTCCTGGCTGGGCACATGGCTTTAAATGAACCTGTCTGGGTTTCTTTGGCCGCGTAATTGAATGTAGTGATTTCCCTGATAAGAGTGATTATTTCATGAAAGCAGAGTGATTGGAATTTTTATCTAAAGGTTTTTTTTCTGCCTCTGGGGGTTTCTGACACCACACCACCACACCCATATCCAACACTAACCTCCAAGTCTGCAAACCTCACCACACATTATGTGCACACACACATGGACACTTGCACACACACACAAACACACATGCACACATACGCATACTCACATACACAAATGCAAGCAAACAAACACACATGCATGTACACCTTATCACACACACATGCATGTACAAACATATCCATACACATGATGCAACATACAATTACACAATGACACACACATGCATGTCTGTACAGAGACAGAGACACACAAATAACACACACACACACACACACACACACACACACACACACACACACACACACACACACACACACACACACACACACACACACACACACACACACACACACACACACACACACACACACACACACACATACTGCTGAGCATGGATCACTAGTTACCGGTACTCTCTGACCCCTGAGTCCAGAGGTGTGTGGAGCCCATATGAGAGAGTGGATGAGGTCATAGCAGCCTTCAACCTCAGAAGATTTACCTGTCTCACCGTGTCATGATGAAGCCATAACTTCACTTCCTCCTTTCTCTCCCCACCAACCTCCCTCTCCCTCCATCGCTCTCTCCCCATCTCTCTCTCTCTCTCTCTTTCTCTCTGTCTCTGTCTCTGTCTCTCTCTCTCCCTCCTGCAGATCAAGAGTTGCTGGAGGACATGATGATTGACAGCTGCTTCTACCTCTCTCAGCCAATGGTGAGTAGCGAGCAGTGGAAAGTGGTGATTTCTGCACGCCTGCCTGTCTGCTGCAGTGTGGTCAGTTTGCCCGTGTTTGACTGGTAACGTAAAGTATAAGACGTGGCATGTCGGCCTCTGTCTCCTCTCAAACTGTCCTTTCCAAGAAAGGCAAGATCCTTCCCCCTCCAAAAAAACAAACAAAAAATAAGTGATATTTCACAAACAATTGGGCTTTTGACATTTGTCATCATAAAGAGTTATAATATCCCTATAATCAGTCAAACACAATAGCTGTATGCTTGGTGTTTACACACCCATATGAAAAAGTCTTATTAAAAACGCATATGGATTATATCTGTTCCATAAGAATATTATAAGGGTCATACAAGGCACAAACGCACATATACAAATCTAACTATTTTTTTATTCATTTTCAGTCATATATGCCATACACGATTTATGTTACTATGGGCTTATATATTTCGTATAAGTAAAAAGATTGGAAAATAGTGCTGTCAGTCATATATGCCATACACGATTTATGTTACTATGGGCTTATATATTTCGTATAAGTAAAAAGATTGGAAAATAGTGCTGTCAGTCATATATGCCATACACGATTTATGTTACTATGGGCTTATATATTTCGTATAAGTAAAAAGATTGGAAAATAGTGCTGTCAGTCATATATGCCATACACGATTTATGTTACCATGGGCTTATATATTTCGTATAAGTAAAAAGATTGGAAAATAGTGCTGTCAGTCATATATGCCATACACGATTTATGTTACTATGGGCTTATATATTTCGTATAAGTAAAAAGATTGCAAAATAGTGCTGTCAGTCATATATGCCATACACGATTTATGTTACTATGGGCTTATATATTTCGTATAAGTAAAAAGATTGGAAAATAGTGCTGTTTTTGGATGAATGCCAATTAGATGTGTGCTGTATTTGTGCCATGTTGTTGTATATGTTACAGTAGGCCCTATGTGTATGCCATATTTAAAGGTGCACCATGCAATATTTGTTGTAGCTTATTTCCAGCTAGGGTGACCACCTGCTAATAAGTCCAAGGGGGGACAAGGGGTATGCTTCGGAGGGACAATGTGGGACAGACACCCCCCCCCACACACACACACACACACACACACACATACACACATTTGTCTTTAGGCAATATAGGCCTATATATAATCAAAGTGACAGTCAAGAAAGACAAATAAAAAATCATGAGTGAAGTTCTTCGTCAGGTTGTTTTTTTTTCCCGGGAAGCTTATTTAGACTGTCTAGGCCTGTGTTATATACAAATATTACATTTAAAGTCTCATGCTTCATATGACAAATGTGCAGAATTCATATAAATATTGGTGTCAGAAACTGTTTAAGAAATGTACAAATTAAATCAGGTTTGCATATAATTAAATGTATACATTTTATAAAATTTATATACGAATATTACATTTCAAGTTGTAAACTTCATATAAACTTAATATAGGAAGTCTGTAAAATCCAACTACGGAACATGTACGGAACATACGTGTGATGGAGTGACCATCACTAGGGTTGTGGGTGTGTTCTGACTAACATGCCAACGAGCCTGGCTCTTTGGTGTAGCGGTCAGAGCCCCGGTTTACTACCCCAGAAGGTCTGGGTTCAAGTCCCAGCTGGGCAACTCTACTCCCCTTCACTACAAATGGTGTCAGAAGTGGGATGGTACCGTGAGGCCATCGGAAGCGTACTCATGGTGTGTGAGCCGTAATTCCATGTGAGGGACCCCCAGGATTGGTTACCCCCGTGTGAGGGACCTCAGTGATAGGTGAAGCATTGATGATGGGGCACATTGGATGGGAGAAGCATGATGGGCAGTTGCGTGAGGGACACCATGAGTGTGTGAAGCGCACGCGTGCGCTTCCCGAAGGGGAAGGCAATCTGATGGAGTGACCATCACTAGGGTTGGGGGTGTGTTCAGACTAACATGCCAACGAGCCTGGCTCTTTGGTGTAGCGGTCAGAGTCCCACACGTAAATTGAATAAGACTTCAATATGATTTTAACATAAAACGTGCATTATTTCTATAGGAATATAGTAGTTTTCTCATATGTTTTAGTCAATATAATATAGTATTATGCATTGTTGGCATGTCAAACTCTTATAAGAATTTATACTACATGCAGTCATGTTATATGGCATGCGTATAAGTTCCATATAGTATTTCTTTTCGAAAAGGGGCCATAATCGACTATCATGATAGACATATATTAGAAAAAGTATAAGTGACTCTTGCAAATCTGGCACATTTTTTCTATACGATTTCATGTAAGGAACATGCATGTTTGCAGTACATGAATCATATAATTATTTTTCATATGGGCAGGGCGAAACGGTTTAAAGCCTGAAATCTGTTGTTAGGCATTATGCTACATTTCACATTTATCCAGTACATTTTCATGATAACTGATGACTCATGATAACTAATACAATAAATGTTTGGTTTCAGACACTGTGTAGACATAATTTCACACTTTCTGCTCTGTGCACATGTTTACTTACACTACATTTACCCCTTTTTTTAGCTACGGCTCTGTGGCTTTGCTATACAGTTTCAACAGAAAGCTTATAGGAGCTTAGTCTGGCCAATTTGAAGTACTTACGTTACTACTGACTTCTCAGAGGTGAGCTTAACCTGTGTCTATGAAATGACATTCAGGAGTTATGACAACTCACACCTCTCATTTCGTAGAGCGTATGTGTGGTGGCAGAAACTTTCAATCCTACCAATTTTAGCTTTCTCACTTCCATCATTGCACTAAACCTGATTACTGTGAGTGTGCTACCTAATTCGGGTATTAAAAGCAGCAATAGCCTGTCTGTCTACACT
>NC_085879.1:11632852-11640352 GCF_034702125.1 Engraulis encrasicolus
CTCCCACATCCGCATCCCCATCCCCAGCCTCCATGGGTGGGACTGCCGTCCCCATAGTAACACCATTCCTCCATTTTTAAAAATAAATTATTACCTGAGGGAGTATCAGCACTGAGCAACAGGGGGCGGTATGGTTTCCACGGACACCGGTCCCACATGGGATGCTGTTGCCCAGCGACCGGTCCGGGCTGGCAGGGCGGAGGGAGGGAACTCTAGGGCCCCAGGTTCCAACCTTGACAGAGGACGATAAAGAGGAAAAAAAGAACGAAAGGAAGGAAGGGGAATGAAAGCAACACAGGCAGTGGTTGGATGGCTGAGTGGCTGGATGGGAGAACGGGAGGGTTGCAATCCACTCAATGGTGTGTTAATCCACCACACCCTGTTGCTTCATCCCTCGACAACAAAAATAGAACAGGATGGCACAGAATAGCATAGAATAGAAAAGAAAATAATTGAATGGAATTTAATGGAATAGTATAGAATTAGCATGTTGGCTGGGTGGGAGTGTTACAGCCCACCACAGGTGTTAATCCGCCATACCTTGTTACTCCATTTCTCCAACAGAATTGGATTGGAAAGTGTTAGTGCACATATAGAACATACAAGAATGTTAGGATGTCTGTTTGCATTACATTTGGTGCACGCTTTTATCCGAAGTGACTTACAATCAAGGACATAATCACTTGCAGATACAATGTGCACAGGACATATACAGAACAATAGGTGCAAATGCCAAGTAGTCTTATTTATTGATTGATTTATTATTAAAAGTACATCAGCACAGGTTTAGATAGAGTACACACACACACACACACACACACACACACACACACACACACACACACACACACACACACACACACACACACACACACACACACACACACACACACACACACACACACACACACACACAAGCAGGGGGCACGTATAGGTGGTTTGTGCTGGAGGAGCGCAGCTAAGATGGGGCCAGATAAGCTGGGGCTGTTCCTGAGGTGTTTTTTTTAGGCAAGTGTCAGGGCCTTGTCCTTAATCCGGGCAGTCAGGTAGCCAGTGAAACTCGATAAAGAGAGGAGTTACATGGGCCCTTTTGTGTTGAGTGAATACCAAACGTGCCACCGTGTTCTATATCTGAGTTGGTTTTATTGCACAAGCAGGTGGTCCGGCAAGGAGGGAGTTGCAATACTCCAGGCAGTAGATGACCATGGCTTGAATCAGTAGTTGGGTTGTGTGTGTCTTGGGTCAGGTAGGGTCTGATTTTCTGTATGTTGTTCAAAATCCGCTGCCCGGGCGACTGATGCAATATGTTTGCCAAAAGAACTGCAACATAACTGCAACATAAATAACGTGAAAAACAAGTTCAGTCTCACAGCTCACAGTTCTCTATGTGTTGCCATTTCTCTCCATATAGCAAGCAAAAAAGTTTGTTCGTTAAAAGAACTGCAACACAAACGACGTGAAAACACCCAGTTCATCCTTGCAGAATTGCAGCACCTCTGCGTGTACGTAGCCATCTCTCTGCATGCCATGAAATTACAACATCTATTTGTTCAAAGGACTGCACAATAAACAACATAGACAGAACATGTTCAATTTCGGTTACATAGCTGCAGTGGTTCTGTGTAGCCATGTCCTTGCAGTGCATACCACTGAAATTAGACTATTCTTTTCAATAGCAGTTTGTAGCCATCTCTCTGTATGGAAATGATACGGTCTGCTAGAGTGTGTCTGTGTGCGCCTCATCTCTGTTCTTTAAATGTGAGGATCTAAAGTGAACGTGTGAGTGCCAATGGAGTCATAGAGCCATGGTCCATCACCCCAACAGACACCCACTGCCCATCGATGTAATGCATCGCATCTGCTGGCCTGCCTGCGGTGATGCCATTAAAATCTGTTGCCACCGAGGAAGTGAGCATGCAGTGCCATGTCTGTCTGTCTGCAGTGTCCTCTCTCTCTCTCTCTCTCTCTCTCTCTCTCTCTCTCTCTCTCTCTCTCTCTCTCTCTCTCTCTCTCTCTCTCTCTCTCTCTCTCTCTCTCTCTCTCTCTCTCTCTCTCTCTCTCTCTCTCTCTCTCCCCGTCTCTTCCTGTATCTCTATTTCTCTCTTTATCTGTTCCCCATCGTTTCCTCTCTGTGTTTCACTCTCTCCTTCTGCCTGTCTCCTCCTTTTTCCCAACTCTCTCTCTCTCTCTCTCTCTCTCTCTCTCTCTCTCTCTGTCTCTCTCTCGCTCTCTCTCTCTCTAGTTCTCCTTCAATTTCTCTCTCGCCCTCTGTATTTCACTTTTTTCTCTATGCCTCTCGAGCTTTATCTCTCTGTCACTCTTTCTTTTCCTCTCTCTGTCTTTCACTTTCTCTTTCTGCTTGTCTTCCCATCTCTCCATCTGTCTCCATCTGTCTCCTTGTGTCTCTGTCTCTCGATTTCTCTGTCTCTTTCTTTCTCTCTCTCTCTCTCTCTCTCTCTCTCTCTCTCTCTCTCTCTCTCTCACCCCCCCTTCTCTCTCTCTTGCTCTCTGCATGTCTGCAGCAGTGGCAGTGGTGTGTGAGTAGGTGGTTGTGAGGAGGGCTGCTTTGGTCTGGGCTGGGTGGTGATGAGGAGTTGAGAGCGGGAGTCAGACATTAACACCCTCCTCCTGAGTTTAATTAAGAGTGAGCGCCAGGGTCATGGTGGGATGCCTTCCAAATGTCTGTGTATGTGAGAGGAAGTGTGTGTGTGTGATTGTGTATGTTTGTGTGTGTATGTACTGTGTACTTGTGTACTAGGGATGGGATATTGCTATCTTCGTATCTGTATCGTGTTCAGATATCAACATAATTCAGAGATCGGATCTGAATTTTCCCAAAGTATCGGAATTTTCCCTATAGCCCGGTGTATGTTAATTTGAAATCGTAACACTTGCATATTAGTTTTCACAATGGGATTGTTAGTTTTCTACTCGCTACTCTTTACTTATTATTTGGTTTCTTGTTCTTCTGACTTCCCTCTCTGACCAAATAGTCTAATTGTGCCTACCTGAAATTGAAACCCATGCATATACTATGTGGTTTTGGGATTGGATCGGAGTAGTATCGGTATCGGCAGATATCCAAATTTAGATACCGGGATTGGATCGGAAGTGAAAAAATGTCTATCAGTGCATTCCTAACTGTGTACTTGTACTGTGTATGTACTTGTGCGGTGTGTGTGTGTGTGCACTTGCTCACACATTACTGAGTGCTTCTGCCCTTTGAAGAGACAGAGAGAACGAGAGGAAATGAGTGAAAATTGAGTGGAAAAGGAATGCATTCATAGTACTTTCATTCAAATGTTAGTGTGTGTGTGCATGCATGTGTGTGTATGTGGATGCTTCTGTGTGTGTGCATTCACTGTGTATTTGCGTGTGTGTGTGTGTGTGTGTGTGTGTGTGTGTGCGTGCGTGCGTGCCTGCCTGTGTGTATGTGTGCCTGTGTATTTGTATGCACATGTGTGTGTGGGCTTACGTGCTATTCCACACCCCAATATGTGGGCGTTGGGCATCATGTGTGTTGTGGTGGTGGAAGAGGAGGAGGAGGAGCGCCGATAGCCTGCTATATCCTGCATTGGAAAGAGCTACGTCTCAGCTCTTGCTGACAGATCTGCCATCCGTCAGCCTGACACTTGATCAATACGCACCAACACATGATCACCCAACCCCGCGCGCACCGATCTCTGATCTCTCACTCGGCCCCGGGACTGATGGGAGCGCTCTAACAGATGGCGCTCGATGGTCATTAGCCCGCTGGAAGGACGGCCGTATAACAAAGACTGATACACGCACTATGATTCTCTAACATTATCACAACGTTATTGGGAGAACATCATCTATTAAGTAAGGGTTAACGTTCGGCGAGAAGGTCGCTACCGTGGAATAGCAGCACGACAGAGAGAATCTTTAGACCCCGACGCGGAGCGGAGGGGTCTTGTTCTCTCTGAAGTGCTGCTATTCCACAAAGCGACCGACTCGCCGAAAGTTAACCCGCTTATTATATGGATATACTTAAATGACTCACACATGGCGGGGACATTTCTTTAGGCCTATTTAATGTTAAGATTGTTGCTGCGCAAAACAAAACCGTGCCGTTGTGGAACAACAGCTAGGTAGCCAGGACAACAGGTGTTGTCTATCACACCAGCTGATTAGAGTCTTGTTGAAAAGTCGCTTTAGCAGTGAAAAGTCTTGTTGCCATTGACAGCGGTCTGTTATAGACCAACCCGTCCGTTATCGAAAAATAACAGACGTGCGAACGTTGGGGAGCCCCGTTGAAATGAATGGAGCATTCGACTGATGACGTCACAACCATATAATAATTATGGATATTGATGGTGCGTTACATTGGGGAGGTAGACTGATCCTCCTGATGAGATATATGCTGGTGACATTGTTCTCTCTTGCTCTTATTCTCGTTCTGTTTTCTCTCTCTCTCTCTCTCTCTCTCTCTCTCTCTCTCTCTCTCTCTCTCTCTCTCTCTCAATCTCTCTCTCTCTCCTCCTCCCCATCTATTTCTCTCTCTTTTTCCTTCCTTTGTCTATGGGTAGATGACGTGACGTGTAAATTTTGCTGTCGCAGGCTCTTAAAATTAAGTAAATTCATGCTTTAAAAATTGTCAATGCTTTAAATGATTAAGCTAATGTCGTTGTTGTGAAAATGTAATGTGTAATAAATCCAGAGCTTAAATAAGTATACTTAATTTTGAGTCAAATGTCACATTTGTCCTATGGTGTGACTGAGGCAAGCCTGGTTCTCCATATTAAAACATTTTTAAATAAATAATCAAAGCTCAGTCATTTGTCTAAACAACCCTGGCATGTTTTTTGAGGTGTCTATTTTAGCAAGTGAAAATGCTTAATTTTTTTCCTGTTTTTCTGAGACCGTATGGACTTATGAAACTTTGTCGCAGAAAATAATGTCCTGTGGTGTGACATCATTTTTTTTGGTTAATTCTGTGGATAATTATCTATTGTTGAAGCTCCAGCGGTACATAAATTGTGACTTTAGACCCTTAAGAAGCCAATGGCAAGGGTGGATTTTAGATTTTTCTCTCAGAGTTCTTCAATCAATCAATTATGTTTTGCTACCACAAGATTTTGTTTTTTGTAGTCCTTTGGTGTGACAGCCATAAAATACATTTTGACAATAGTGTATATTTTTCATATTTTTTTTCTTATGTAGATGTATGAAAATGCATCTTACTAAAGGTGAAATTGTATTTCAGTTGGCAACGACATGGCTTTAAATTAACTCAAAAGCTCAAAAGTCCTATGGTGTGATGGTAAAAGTCCTATGGTGTGATGGTAAAAGTCCTATGGTGTGACACTTTGGAGTATCACACCAAAGGACAAACTGGTCACACCAATGGACTAGATATTTGAGAAATAGCTTTTAAAACAACTGGTAGTACATATTTTGTTGTTTTGTTGTTTGACTAGATAAATATTGTGTATTCAAATTACTTATTCCTTTATTGGCCTTTGGAATTATACTTTGATGCATTGTTGATGAATATTTGCTGTTGATTTTAGATACTGTCAAATGATATAAAATGTCATTAATGGTGCTTTGAAACCATAAAATATAACGGTAACAGTGAAGGAAATATCAGTGAGAGAGTATATAGAGGAGTATAGATGAATAAAGTATGCTGTAGAGAGCTCAATATACTGCATAAATGTGCTGTCCGGCTTGAGATACCAAACAGGCACTGGCCACTACACACTACAGGTTCAATGGTGTGACAGTCATAGCATACCTACAAAAGTGTGATGGTCATGCCAAGGTCACCCTTCAGTATGAGTCTTATGAGCTCTGCAGGTTACATTCAATGACCGCATGGCTGTCATTAAGAGTTACGATAGGCTGATAATCGACGATTCAAAGACTTATAAGTGTAAAGTGTAGGTCCATATTGACTACAACATTATATTATGATCAAAAGACAAAATTATCATGTTGATATATTTGTTTCTGGCTCAGTTTTGCATTTCTGTCCTTTAGCGTGACATGTATGTCCTACGGTGTGACATGTTTTAAACGCTCAAATATTTGTTTGAGCTAAACAATATGTTTGATAAACACTGAATATTGCATTAGGGAAGGACAAATTATCGTCCCTGAAAAGTTAGTATAAATTCGGACAATTTTGAACATTTAAAAGAAAGATATCCCTGTTTTTCCTCGAAGGTTTCTAATAATCTCACCTCTAATGGGAAAAAAAATACTTACATGGTAATTTCTCATTAAATTAAGACTTTTAAAAAAATTGCAGTAATATGAAGAGTGTAACAATGTTCATAAAACTCCATCAAGCCATTTCTACATTACTTAATATATTTATTTCTTAACGTCACACCAAAGGACATATTTTCAGCAAATTGCTTTATAAACGTAAATAAATAATCAATGAATAGACCAACATTGTGACCACTTGGATTTTTTGAAAGATGAATTGCTGCACTACGTAGACATATACTTTTTCCCCTCATAAACAATGTTTTGTGAAAAAAATGTTTTTTGCTGCCTATCCGTCATCTACCCCTATGTCTCTCTGCCCTCACACCTCTTTCTCACACCGATCTCTCTATCCCTCCATCTCTCCCTCTCTTTCTTTCTCTCTCTCTCTCTCTCTCTCTCTCTCTCTCTCTCTCTCTCTCTCTCTCTTTCTTTCTTTCTTTCTTTCTTTCTTTCTTTCTTTCTTTCTTTCTTTCTTTCTTTCTTTCTTTCTTTCTGTCTTTCTTTCCCCTGTCTTGGTGGTCACTCTTGCTCTGTCTGCCTTGCACCTTGCTATTTCCGCCCTCTCGCCTTCTGCTCCATTCCCCGTCATCTCACCATCTCACCTCTCATCGCCTCGCCTCTCTTCTTCACTCGCCTCACCTCATCCCGCCTCGCCTCATCTTGCCACACTATCACCTGCACTCCTCCATCCTTCTTCTCACATTTCCTCTCCACCACACCATTTTTCTTTTTTCAATCTGCCGATTGCTCCCCTCTCTCCTGCACTCACACTTAACACCTCTCAATTTCTATCTATCTTTCTGTCTGTCTGTCTATCTGTCTGTCTGTACCTCTCTCTCTCTCTTTCTCTCTCTCTCTATCTCTCTCTCTCTCTCTCTCTCTCTCTCTCTCTCTCTCTCTCTCTCTCTCTCTCTCTCTCTCTCTCCAGCCAGATGACCTGATGAGTCTGGTGGCCGTCATGCTGTATGACTTCCAGGACAGGAAGTTCCTCCCCCGAGAGTGGCCAGCCAGTGGCAATGAGGAGAAGAAGGCAGACGTCAGAAAGGTGGAGGACTACCTGCTGAAGTAAAACATCGTTTTCTATTCATTTCACACTCTATTGTGCTATAATAAGGCATGAATCAAAGTTAACCTGGCTATCACGACTTCAAAGCTATGCAAGCTTTTGGTTTCACCTACTCACATTACCAATACGTTTCTCAGAGGCAGATGCCAAGTCTGTGTCTAGCTCGTGTTCATGAAATGCCTCTGAATTCT
>NC_085879.1:11650352-11662852 GCF_034702125.1 Engraulis encrasicolus
AGCAGACGAAGTCTCGCTTCAGCCTCCATCCTACCTCCTGTGGAGAGTCAGTTAATAGCCTTCCCACTACCCACAGGCGGGGTGCCTCTATCTTTTAATTATGCTCAACATTCCTGGTGGTCTTGACGCTATTATTAAACTATTATTTGGTAATCAGTCTGAACAGAATTCCAAAAAAGAGAAGAGACGAAAATGAATAATGAAATATTATTCTATTCTATTATTTGAGCTTCAGCTCTGTGCCTTATCCATCTCGAAGCATTTAAGATGAATGATGAATAGAGAGGAGAAAACATTTCTTTCATAAGCACCGGTAATTGCTGCGTTGCATCACACGTGAAAGATATTTCATGGCTGTTTTCAGCCCAGTTTGCCTGTGCGAAAGCTACCAGTTGTGTTGTTACGGACTGACGCTCACATAGCAGGTGCATATGAAAATAAATAATAGGCCTGTCTCTTTGGCAGGGAGAGAATGACTTACTGCCTTATTGCTTTGCTGCCTTCACTGCCTCACAAGTCACCTTACACCGGCATCAAAGTGGCAATTAAACACCTTGGAGAACCTGGTTAGACAGGAGCACAGAACACTGTTGCCCAACGCTAAAAATGGATATCATACAGTACACAAAAGAATGCAGTGTTAATCCAGCACTTTGTGAGTCGATTTAATACCTTCTACAGTGTTCAGAAGAAAGATGTGTGCACTTCAGCCTTTGTCGTTCTCACAGTCGAGGACAGCAGAATCAAGACCGACGGGGCTACTTCTCAGCGACTCCCAGGGATGACTGGAGCACTCAGCATAGTCATAATAGCGTTGTTTTACTGAATGTGGTTACATTTCCTTCAAAATGGGCAAAGAACAATGCCTTGCTGTCTTCAAGTGCTGCCTTTGAAAGTTGTATTTTTTCCCTTTTCCAACAATGGCAGTTTTTGTTTATTTTGTTCACCATGTGACTGAGACTATCCTGAGCTGCACTCTAAGAGGCAGCCTGGATGCGTTCAGTCAAAGACAATCACTGGAACTGACTACACAGACACAGCAGCTCAACCCCTTCTTTTCAATGTATTTTTGACACAACTTGACTTAAGTTCATGTGACACATCCACTGTAACTCCAGCATAACACAGTTTTTTTCTTATAGGCCATCAGAGTACTCTTGCAGTGCTCCCAGGGGCACATATTGTATTTGAAAACAGATTCCAGACCTGATTTTCCCAACATTCTCCAGACCACACGGTTTGCTACTGGAAACCAGCCCGTTGAACCAGTGACTTCACAGACAGTCATAAATATTCCTTCCTCTGCAAATAAAAATAATATACTCGCTCAGTGGGATGTCCTGCAAAAACAGATTATAAAAGAACACTTTCATTATAGCCAGTGTGCATGTGTGCACCATACATTTCACATCGTAAAGTCATTATGACATGACACTGGTCTCATAAAAAGCTTACGGTCGGAGGAACAGAGTGTCCCTTGGGGTCCACCGCGGTTCTCGTTGGGAGAACTGCTGACTTGACCGAACTGCTTCACTTTCCCTCTGGTCACATACGCCTTAATCCTCCGCTACAATGTAGGCCTACCTGGATCATATGAAATGTCCTTCGTATTCATTTTTTTGTGTGTGAGACGATTCATGTATGGGAAAATGGGCTATCTCTTTTGTCATATTTTTTTTCTCTTAACCTATCTCTCTTTTTTTCGTTATGCCATTCCCCTTGAGGAGCACTTGTCTTTTGAGTTATGCGTTTCGGTGACGTTTTTACACCTGGAGCATTAAGGGTGTCTTTGTAGTGCCAAAAAAAGAAAGAAAAGAAAATGGAAAAAGGCCGGGAGGCCTAGCTGTCAGTGTCTGTGTCTTTATCAGTCTCTCTGTCACGTCCGAATGGGGTGGGACCGAACGCTTTAAGCTGAGGTCCTGGCAAATCAGGTCAGTCCTCCAGGGTGCCATTGAGGTTGGGGGAGGGGAGGAATGGATTGAGGTGTGGTGTGATGTGATGGGTCGGAGTGAACCTTGACGGAACGAAATGCTGAGATGGTGTGGATTGATTATTGTGAGAAAACGCAAGAAACAGCCATGTATTCGCACACACACACACACACACACACACACACACACACACACACACACACACACACACACACACACACACACACACACACACACACACACACACGCACATGCATGCACTCCCTTAACCCCCATCATGCTAACTCTCACCTTCACCTTCTCTCCTCCTCCTTCTTCTCTTCTCTTCTCTTCTCTTCTCTTCTCTTCTCTTCTCTTCTCTTCTCTTCTCTTCTCTTCTCTTCTCTTCTCTTCTCTTCTCTTCTCTTCTCTTCTCTTCTCTGATCTTCTCCTCTCTGATCTTCTCCTCTCTGATCTTCTCTTCTCTTCTCTTCTCTTCTCTTCTCTTCTCTTCTCTTCTCTTCTCTTCTCTTCTCTTCTCTTCTCTTCTCTTCTCTTCTCTTCTCTTCTCTTCTCTTCTCTTCTCTCCTCTTCAGTCTAGAGGAGGTGCTGGATCTGCTGACATCTGAGGGCTTCACGCAGGTTAAGTCTCCTAAGCAGCTGGAGGGCCTGACGTTCTGTCGTGACGCACACTGCCAGGACCTGCTGGTGTTCCCTTCTGAGCAGAAGCCCGAGCTCTATCGCACCAAGCTCCTCAGCCAGCACAAGCTCGTCTTGCAGGTAACAACAAAAAGCGGAGAAAACCACACTCGAAAGCTCAGTCTCATTATTATTCAACCACCAACTATGTTCTCATCAAACGCGTTTTGGCCCTTAAGCCATCATCAGTAGGTAACAGCACTCACCCAGCTCACCCACCAACCAGCAACTCTTTGAAAGTTTTTGGGCTTGTTCACAGAAAGCCACTTACTTCCTCCTTGGCTCTGAAACGCAAGATACTGTGTTAGGATTCCAAAAAATCCAAGTGCTTAGTAGGAGGCACTTGTTGAGGATGTTGAGGTATGTTTATTGTGTCCAAGTTACATGCAGTTTTCCATCTTTTCACATCAGCAGAAGCAAGGTGCATCATAATTCGCAGCCTGCCCAGCCAGCAACTGCACAGTTAGTTAGTATGCAGTTATCATACACCTATCTCGGATAATGACACAGTTCATCCGCTTCTAACCCAAATCCTCTAAGCCAGTACTTAAATTAATTGAAGGTCTTTGCAATCTTTATGAATTTGCAATCTTTATGAACTTGCAATCGGTCCACTTCTTTGTCTGAGACAGCCATTCTCCGTGGGAAAGTTATCGTTCTGCCCCAATTTGCTTTGCTACGGTTTCGTTTCAACATGCTGTGTATGATGTTGCTCTTATTGATTTGTTTGTCAATCTATTATGTGGAGAGAATGATGGAGGAGGCAATAGGATCTCAAAACACATCTCTTCCGATATCTCTCCTGCCCTCCACCATCTCAGGGGAACAGTGTGAACCAAACGTTTAGTATCGGCAGGCAACTTGTAAACAGACCATGCACAGTCCACAAAATGCACATGAATAGCATATGAGGGAGAGCTCTGACGGCAGGGGCCATAATTGAAAACACGTCAAGGCCGTGTCTACCCCAGAGGTCTCTAGCCGTCTAGCCCGGTGACGGAGGGGACATTGGCCCTGACATCAGCTCCGTGCCTTGGGTTTCAGACACCAGGGTGTTGGTGTGGGGGTGGCGGTGGTGGTGGTGAGAGGCAGGCCTTGAGAAGGGACTTGTGTCGGAAGAATTGATTGTAAATGAATTGTGTCACTTTAAACAACAACAAGTGCATTACAGTTTTTCTCGATTGCCTACACACAATTTTCGGAATCGGTCCTCGAATTCTCAAAACTCTACACACAAATCTCCAAACCTCACACACAACGGGCCAAACTCTTCACTACCTCTGAAAAATGCACGTCTTGTCTCAAAACAATGTACTCTCTTCTAAAAACCTCATTTTGTCGTCAAATGACACACACAGACAGTCACTACAATACACATTTGCAGACCCATTAAAACACTGTTGGGCACAGGGTAAAACTAATTTCTCCCAGTAACTTGGGCTTTTTTTTTCTGGATTGCATGGATACTGTGACATAAGTTGGAAAAACTTCATTCCCACAACACACAAACAGAAACAGAAAGATTTTTATTTCTTTTTCACAAAAACAACACAAAGATAAACCCCACTGCCTATTTGGCAGTACAAAAAACCTATTACATTACTGTATAGCCTATTGCTATGAAAAAAAAACACACACACATCTACTCTGCTTCATCCTGCCTTCTATTGTGGTCTGGCCACAGGACCTCATCCACATCACATGCAATAGTTTCCCTGGCCAGGCAACGAGGGAAATACCGTCTTGCATGGCGCATCCACCCAGAGAAGGCATCAACAGCAATATCGCCACATGCCTCCTCCATTGAGTACACAGATGTGTGGCAAAAAAATATATTTTACATATTTTTCTGACATTTACGTAAATTTGTTTTACTAATTTATTGTCAAATATTGGGTAACCACATGAAAGTGATCTCTTGTATAACAGATTTTGGAGTTCAAAAACGGAAAAAATGTGTTTTCACACTGCATCCACTCATGTTTTCATCAATATCACATGCAATGTGTGTCCTTATGGGGTGATGATTTCAGATTGTAAACCGGTATGAAGAGAGTTTGCCCATGTGATGAGGAAGTGAACATAGTATGGCAGTTGATTGTAGTGTTGTGAATGACAGTGTGTTCCATGAGAAACCCAGTGTTTTTCTTTATGAAAATTGAGTGTAATCCAGAGAATTGTGTGTAATGGTGTGAAAAGAGTGTGTTTTAAAACTGGAATTTGAGTGTTAAGTAGGACTTGTGTTTAGTGTTCAGTGACATTGGTTAGGGGAGTTGGGAAATGGGCGAGATGTTCCGAGAATTGTGGGTGAAGTACCAGAACTTGTGTGGAGGCAATCGAGAAAAACTGTAAAGCCGTGCGTGTGGGCATGAATGGGATATGTGAGTTGGTGAGATTGTAGAGGGAAGGCCATTCCAGTCGCGGAGTCCTCCTGTGATATTCACTCGAAACGACTGCCCTGCTCGCGCTAAAACTCACTCATCGCCATGCAAAGCAAACCTCACTGAATTTGATTATCAGGCTCAATTCAATTAAGCATTCAGAACCACTTTCTAACTTAATCATCTTTCTGTCTCTCTCTCTCTCTCTCTCTCTCTCTCTCTCTCTCTCTCTCTCTCTCTCTCTCTCTCTCTCTCTATTCCTTGGCTCTTCTATCTCCATCATATTTCGCTAGTTTCGTTTTCCATTTTCTCCTGTGGATTAAAACGACCTTGTGCTCTTTGACACACAGAAGACATTTACATCTGAGGCCACATTAAGCTAAAATGAAAATTAAATTGGAAGCGGAAATATTGGTCACGGTGTAGTCCTGTAACCTTTGATATTAAAGGGTCACTTTCCTCTCTGTCCTAGCAAATCAAGACAGGTCCTTGGTGCCTGGTTACAACCAGAAAGCTTAACACTGTAGCTGTACCAACCAAGATTGCAGATTGATGTCAAAGAGAGAGGGGTACAGACTTGAAAGAAAAAAAATCAGTTCAGTAAGTCGAGCAAACCATTCGTTATTCTCACTCAACTTGCCCCAAGTAGCTCTTGGCCTAGGTGAAAAGGTATCGTGAGAAGTCTGCAGACATGATTTTTTTTCATCTGGTATTTTTCCATCACATTCCTCCTGTGCAACGTGTGCATAGGTGTTACACTGTAGAGCTAGACATAAGGAATGCCAAGGACTTGGATTAGATGTTCAGACTTTTACTGCATGTGTAGTCCTTTTGCACTTTGACTAATTGCTGTTTTACGGAAACAAACAAACGAATAAAAACAGTCTGTGTGATAAACACAATGCAAGTTGACTATAACCTTAAAGCTTGGAAGCATTTCAAAGAGAAATTTGTGCTGTAAATTCAGCTATGTTTAGAGCTTATAGATTTTAAAGAGAAACAGTTATTCATTTGGAACTTAGATAATTAACTGCACACCACCTGCTACATAGCTAGTATTTTACATGCATGTAGTTACATTTTCTGATTTGTTTTCTTTCCATTTATTGTGTGTGCATGTGTTTGTGTGTGCGTGTGCATGTCTGTGTGTCTGTGCGTGCGTATATGTGTGTGTGTGTGTGTGTGTGTGTGTGTGTGTGTGTGTGTGTGTGTGTGTGTGTGTGTGTGTGTGTGTGTGTGTGTGTGTGTGTGTGTGTGTGTGCGTGCGTGCGTGCGTGTGTGCGTGCGCGCGCACGCATGCCTGCATGTGTACGTGTGCACATATGTCTACAGGACAAGTCGTGCTGTGTGGGCCCGTGGCTGGCCGGAAACCTGCTGGGTGCGGAGGGGGACATCCTGGTGGCCGGGGCCACATCCATCACCACAGTGGCCCATGTAGCAGCCATCGCAGCTGGGAAGGCACCGCCGGGCCCCGGGTCCAACAAGAGGAGCGGTGGCAGTGTGACCAGCGGCCTCTGTAAAGGCTCCAATGCCAATGCTAGCAGCTCCTGCAAGGTGTTTGTCTGCATCGGGGACCTCAACGCCGGCAAGAGAGTGGAGCTGCAGGAGACCTTGAACGACCTGGGCTGCAAGAGTGAGTGACGGTACTGCGTAGAAAATCTTTATTGATTGACTCCCAAAGGAAATTAAGGGCCGTTAATGACACACACGCAAATTCAAAGGTGCTTTATTAGCACGGCTGTTCAGATCTCAGCTGCAGTGTTGACAAGGCAATGCTGCACAAATAGTCATTGTGATGGAGAGGGGGGATGGGATGAGTATATGTGTTTATGTTTTACTAAGGGAATATGCATACACAGATTTTTTTTAAGTGTTAATTGAACACATTTCATTAGAAAGTTTTCACTATTTTCCATTTTGGCTTCTACTCTCTTAGTGTTAAGTTGACACGACAAACCTTAATGTGTACGTAAGACTTAGTAAGCTACTGGGCTAAGGACATATGGTACTGTATATTTGTATGATAGGTCTTGTAGTTCCTTGCACTGTTTGAGACAAAGGAAGAGGAAGGTACGCTTACCTGAATTTGACATCAACACTTGCAGCCAATAATACCTGAATCCTGTCCAGTTGAGCCAGAGAGAGAGGGAGAGAGAGGGGGAGAGAAGGAGAGAATTGGAGAGAGCATTGCACCACTGCAGACCAACGTGGGCACTGTGGGATTCAGCCTGCTTTCTCAAGGGCACCTTGATGGGAGTTGCTGAGGGAAGCACGGGGTGTTTCTCAGCCTCTCCACTGCCCACTTAGATATCTCCCAGCTGGGTGGGGATTTAAGGCAGAGCCCCCCTCCCACTGCATGGGCTAGAGATTCTGTAATGGCTGTACAGTAGTTTGATAGTTTTTGCTGTTGGATGAATAATATGTCAGCTTTAACTCTGTGTTGTGAGGTTCTTTACCTCTCAAGAGTCTTGTCTTTCTTTTTCTGTCATGGTTTTCCTATTTCTGACTCTGTTCCCTGTCATTATTATCTTTCCCTTTTCCTTTCTCTTTCATTTCAATTCAATTCAATCCAATTCCATAATGCTTTATTGGCATGACGAATAAGACATCCATATTGCCAAAGCAATTTCTCTTTCTCATTCTCGTTCTCATTCTCATTCTCGCTCTCTATGTCGGTGTGTCTCTCTGTCTGTCTTTCCACTCTTCTCTCATTCCCTCGTCTTCTCAATCAGTCTACCCATGTCTCCAAATCATTTCACATCGTTCTCTCTCTTTCTCTTAATTCACTTTTCTCATTCTTTCTCTCATTCTCTCCCTTTCCATCTCTCTCTCTCTTTCCATCTCTCTCTCTCTCTCTCTCTCTCTCTCTCTCTCTCTCTCTCTCTCTCTCTCTCTCTCTCTCTCTCTCTCTCTCTCTCACAAACACACACACACACACGTTCTGTCACTAGGTGCCAAGATGATTTGTTTGTTACAAGTGAGTGCAAATAAATGCAAAAGGTTCGACTGTAAAAGCGCACCACCAATATCCTCCCCCGGCTACGTGTCGGAGTGTTTTTTTGACACATTGACAGTGTGCCCTGCGTTTATTTATTGCTCTCTGTTGGTATTTATTTTCTCTGTGTTGTTTGTTTACTTTACGCAGATGTGAAGCTGCTCCCCGAGGCCTTCCAAGCGCTGGACGTGAGCGAGTCGTACCTCCAGAAGGTTCAGCTGGTGCTGCTGACGCCCCAGTGCTCGCTGTCTGCAGTCTGCAACCCTGTGCACTACTTGCTGCAAGAAAATGGAGGTAGAGTAGAGTGCAAACGTCACTTACACCATTTATGCTATACATAGCCGTCTATTTTGATACAATTTTTTTTCTTCCCTACCTGTGCCAAAATATCTTTGTTGTCAAATCCGCACAAATATTCTTCAGAGAGTTGTCATAGACACGATGAGCCTGAGTGTGGTTTATGCACAAACGTCTAAGCGTGAGTTTTTTTTTATTTTTTTAAATCTCCACTTTTGGGAAGTTTTCAGAAGAAAAAAAACATTTGCTTGTGTTTGTAAACGAAAGGCACAATTCATATTCTTGCATTTGAATACAAATAATTGATGCAACTACTGATTTGTGACACCAAAGATGTTGTCTGTAGTCTGTAGTCCTGTGCACTACCGGCTGCATGAGAATGAAGGTAGAGTGCAAACATCATAAACAGTTTCAAGAGTTTCTTTTATTGAAATGTTCAAATGGATGTTGTGCTGAATGACGCCTCAGTACTCACTGTCAGTACTACCTGTTGCATATGGAGCTACAGGATTACATGTCTCCTAGCTTCTACACCCTACCCTAATCTAACCCTTTATTTTTGGAGTATAAAGGGTTGAGCTGCAATAACACTGGATGAATATTTCTGCTTGCAATCCGCCTTAAAAATGGCAATCCACCTGTGATGTAAAGCGTATTTTCCACATTAAGTTGAACTTTTTTCTACTCGATCTGCTTGGAGTGGGCAGGCAGAAAATCTGCGTTCCACCTTGTGCTGATAATAAGCAAAAAAAAGTAGGCCTTCCCTCTGTAAAATCTGTGTTCATTGTGATCACAGCCTGGTGCTGATTGGTCAGTCCCTGCTGTCTACAACTCTGTACACTACTTACTCGAGAAGAATGTTTGGCCATGAAATCCCATGCTGCTTTGTACAATCGTTCTGATCTGAAAGACAGTATGGTAGCTGCCCTAAGCGAGGGGAGTCTGAACGATGGAACCAATCAGAGAGCGACGATTTGACACGGAAGCTTGCCGTTTGAATTGGCCCCTTTACTGTTTGTAAACAGATATGACGTAATTTGGCTGTGCACGCATCCCTGGAACAGAATCGATAGTGCATAGTGCATTTGTAAAGAAATTAGCCAGGTGTTTTGTCCAAAATATGAAAACGATTGGTCACACAGACCACAGACACGGGCATTCCTGATAATGTCCTCTGTCCAGTCGGTACGTTTAATTTCTTGTAACCACAAATATCTCCTATGCTATTCCCTCTCAAAATAACTTAACAAGTGTACTTTTTGGAATATCTATTTTTATCGACGTACACGCTTCAGGACGGCAGGTCCTCTCTCCTTAGGGTCTGCACTGTCTGTTTGTATGTGTGTGTTCACAGCCAGTTTACATACAGCCTCCCCACTCCATATTTTACCCAGTTCACCTAGGGGCGCTGTCAAGAGAGTGCAGCCCATTCATTCTGAATGAAGTCTGCACTCCTCCGTTGGTGCCCCCTAGAGTGCAGTTACCACCCTGAAGAGTGGCGAGTGGAGTCTCTTGTAATACCCTTAAAACCTCTCTGGTATGTTTGAGTCAACGATGCGCACGCAGTCAGTGATGACGTGAATTCTGGACGGGTCAATAGATAGAACTGATACGATTGGCTATGGGCTGCGTGTATGCAAAATGATACATTTGTGAGACCCAGTAGTCAATCACAACCCATGCCTTTCCCACAAGAAATTGCTTAGGTAGCCTCCTCCAGACTAGTTTGGTGTCAACCAGGCAACAACAGTGGTGGTGCAGCAGCACTATATAAGCATGAGCTCGTAAGCCCATTGTTATGCAGAGGAGACCCAGGAGTATACTGAGTATTTCTAAAAGTTTAAAATTGATGTTCTGCTGAATGAATCCTCTAGTGCTCACTCATTGTATGCTGTCTGCAACGCTACAACCCTTTCTATGAAGTTTGTATTCCCAAGAAACACATCATAGTATTATCAGCAGTAGCAGCTGCCGGGCCCATTTTTATGCAGACGAGACACCCAAGAAAGGCCAGAGTACATGGAGCACTAATAAATTATTGTTCTGCTTAAATGTGCCCCAGTGCTTCCTGCCAGCAGTTAGAGCCCATTTTAGAGCTTTTCAGTGTATCCATTGTACATGTAACACCCTGTAATATTCCAAATAACTATATTACATAAAGATTTACACACCAAATACTACAAGTATACCTAACCTTACCATAGCCTTTTGGTACAGAGGCATAAGATGTGAGTGGGATAAGATTTTAGCAGACATTGTTAACGCTTCATCGTTGAAAAAATGTTGTCTCTTTTCTTGTGAAGACACTGTGTACACATTATTACTATATAATCCAAAGACATTGTACAGTATGCTGCATACCAGCGCTCTGTAAAATTGAATAAACTCAACAGATTAAAAATGTGACCTAAATGCATAATGGAAGTTGATGAGCCATGTAAGTTATTTTATGGGCAAAATGGTCGGCGCTGAACACAAGTCACGGAAACAAATTCAATAATACAGATGACTGCTGCCGAATACAAGATAGCTGTGTTGAGTTGTTGCGCCTACAGCGAATCCTCATAACGAGGAACGTTCATTGACTACCATAGAAACATTACAGCATAACAAACGCCAAGTGCGCTCACTGTATGGGCACTATGACGTGTTACTTCAGTATACTGCTTGACATACTGTACTGTGTGATATTCTTGCTACTGTGTGGGCATTGCAGTCGTGTTTCTGGGCATTTGAACAGAAGCACACACACACACACACGCACACGCACACGCACATGCACAAAAAGACCCCCCCCCCCCCCCCCCCCCCCCCACCGCCCCCACACGCACACACGCACACAGTGAATGATAAACACTTCATGTCTGTTCCAACTCTTTGTCACATCTACAGTAGGACAAAGTTGTCTACAACTAAAGCCCAATTACACATTCCTTTGCACTTTGCTCTCAATGCAGCAAGGACAAGGCAGCATTGAAGGTACAGTAGCCTACTTCATATGAGTGTTTGGCAACACTTTCTGTGAAGTTTATAACCATACGAAAAGTACAATGCAGTTGAAATGACTGTACTGCTAAGGCATTGCCATTGCCATTGCCATTCATAAAGACAAATGTCAGTGTTACAGATGCCTACTAGAAGAGTTCGGCTGTAGAACGTTAGTAAACCTCCCTCCCGAGGTCTAATACAGATGAGGTAGCGCTGAGCAATTGGCTTAGATTTTTAGCTCAGTGGTATTGTACCTGTGCCTCCCATGCTGAACCCGAGCTGTGACTAAAAGGTTGCGAGTTCGAGCCCCGAGTGGCAAACTGTGCAGGATGACCTCGGTTACATTAACATTTCAAACACTTAGTGTCAATCCCGATGGTATTTATGTTCATTGTATGTGTTGCATTATGTTAGTAACATGTTCATGTTACTCTTATGCAATGTACGTAGATGTGCTTTCAAATAAAGCATTGCTGAGGATCTGTGGTTGCAATGTAGATATTTTCAAATAAAGCATTACTGAGTGTTTGTGGTTGAGATGTTCTTAGATACTTTCAAGTAAAGGATTACTGAGTGTTTGTGGTTTCCTGTTTTAGACACGGAGCTCCTCCAGGACCTTTCCCATGGTTCCATAGCCCAAGAAAAGATGGCCGCCCTGGTGGCCCACCAGAGCAAGGAGCTGAAACACGCCCTGCGAAGTAGGTCTTACACTTATTTCATTTTCAGATGCGCTACACAAACACACATGCACACGCACAAACACAAACGCTTTCCAGATACTCAACACAAACATGCATGCACATGCACAAACGCACACCTGCACGCATGCACGCGCATATTCACACTGTGTTTATGCACAATGATGCAGTTCACCTTGACAGGCGATAGTCAATCTACCCATGTCTGCAGAGAGCCAGCGTGTGGGTTTGATCAATATGTCTCACACACACACACACACACACACACACACACACACACACACACACACACACACACACACACACACACACACACACACACACACAATGAAAGTAAGTTTGTGTGATCACAGAGCATCTAAAATGTTCCCTTGTTATATCCTCGCGTGCGAGATCAAAGTAGGCAGAACTTGAAGGACACATCAGCCAATCTGTTCTTTGGTCAGTCGTTTCATAGGTCTGAAATATTGATAAACCTTTGAAGCCGTACTGCTGTTTTCCCTTCCTTGCTTTTGATGTCGGACAAAAGGCA
>NC_085879.1:11667852-11677852 GCF_034702125.1 Engraulis encrasicolus
TGTGTGTGTGTGTGCTTGCATTGGTATGTATGTGTCCATATGTCTTTTTTTACGCATGTTTCTCTATGTCAATTTGTATGTGCATGTGTGCGCTTATGTGTCCATGCATCCATTTTCATGCACACGTATACATATTGTGTGTTTGATTATGTGTGTGTCCATATGTGTTTGTGTGTTCATATGTGCATATTTGTATGCGGATGGGTGTAAGTACCGTATTATGTGTGTGTGTGTCTGTGTGTGTGTCTGTATGTCCGTGTGTGTGTGTGTGTGTGTGTGTGTGTGTGTGTGTGTGTGTGTGTGTGTGTGTGTGTGTGTGTGTGTGTGTGTGTGTGTACACATGTGTCCATGGCCCACCAAGGCGAAAGCGTATAACTTATGGGATTCTAAACGTGCTGCTTTATTGATCTGCATGTACTCTAATGGCGTGGACGATGCCAGAATTTCTTCTGTCTGTTGCACATGGAAATGTTGATATCGATCAGCTGTATGCCCATACCTTAGATGTATGTATTGATAATGGGCCAGCTCGATCACATGATGAAGATTACTGCTTTAATGACGATGGAAATAACAGGAGTGATGTATGTGTACGTTACGAGTGCGTATGCTCGTGTGTGTGTGTGTGTGTGTGTGTGTGTGTGTGTCTGTGTGTGCACTTATGGGCTTTTGTATTCATAACATTCATGTGCATGAGGGTCTGTTTGTGTATGCTTGTGTGTTTGTGTTTTGCATGTGTGTGCATGTATTTGTGTGTGTTTGTGTGTGCCTTTATCTCTGTCTGTGTGCTTGTGTCTGTGTTTGTCTTTGTCTTTATCTCTGTCTGTGTGCCTGTGTTTGTGCACGTATGTGTGTTTTGCATTTGTGTGTACGCATGCACTTGTGTTGATGTATGCATGCGTGTGTGTGCATGTTGTGTGTGTATGTGTGTTGACCCCCAGGCCCAACTCTGCAGTGTTGTCCCAGCAGCTGAGTGTGTGTGCAGCAGGAGGAGGTGTGGGGAGGGAGAGGGCCGACAGCGGCTTCTTCAGACTGGAGCCCTCAGAGGAGAGCAACGGCTGCTTCATCGCAGTACTGACCAGAGAGGTACACACACATACGCGCGCACACACACACACACACACACACACACACACACACACACACACACACACACACACACACACACACACACACACACACACACACACACACACACACACACACACACAAAGGCGCACATTTAATACGTGCACACACACACACACACACACACACACACACACACACACACACACACACACACACACACACACACAGGCTCACATTCAATACAAACAAGCACACACACCAACATACAGTACATGCATTCACGCATCCACACACACACACGTGCGCACAGACAAACACCCAAAATGGGGAGGAAGGGGGCAGGAAACAGGCTGGAGCCCTCAGAGGAGAGCAACGGATGCTTTATACAGTGCACACACTCATGCACACATGTCATGCACACATGCACACACTCACCCACACGTCAATGTTGAACAATGGCATGCAAACACACACAGTTGGCGCACTCACACCCCAACTGATACTCTGTTTCATAGGCACATATTCACCCATGCACAGACACTCACATGTTCACCGCAAATACTCTCACCACACAAACATTTGAATACACATGGCATGTCACACTAAACACACAAACCTATTTTAAAAGCATCAATGGCAAACATTACACTCAGCAGAAGCTTTTATCCAAAGCCATTTACCTTTGAGAAGACTCTTGCTGAGAGCACCCGTGACCCACGCACTGAAAAGCAGACAAATGCACACACACACACACACACACACGCACACACACACACACACACACACACACACACACACACACACACACACACACACACACACACACACACACACACACACACACACACACACACACACACAAATTGATACGCTGGCCTATGAACACACATGAATGGATACACCTATGCGCACGCACGCACGCATGCACGCACGCGCGCACGCGCGCACTCGCGCACCAGAACTGAGTCATGTCCATATCACACCTGCTCCTGCTGTGTTCCGTTTGAGTTGTATGTTTTATGGCCATTTCATGTCCACATTAGCGCACATGGCGTCCCCTGGCCCACCCTTGATGACTAGTGGCAGTCCACCATGTAACGTAAACAGTGTTTCTGCTCCAGCGCTCTCCAACTGCCATTAAACTCATTAAAGTAGCAATAACAACAACAGTCTCAACACACACACAAAATCGTGTATAGGTACAGTGCCCATCACACATAGACACAAGCAAAACATATTTCACACCACACACACACACATCATACATGCTCTTTCTCTCTCTCTCTCTCTCTCTCTCTCTCTCTCTCTCTCTCTCTCTCTCTCTCTCCCTGTCTCTCTCTCTCTCACACACACACACACACACACACACACACACACACACACACACACACACACACACACACACACACACACACACACACACACACACACACAGAGCGAGGCATGCATGACAGCACACCGCATCGCACCAAAGCCAATTGCAATCATGCCCCTATAACTTCACGCCACATCCCATTACCTTCTGTATTCTACCTAGTATCCTATTATAATGCCGTTTAGATAAGGCACACGATGTGTTGTGTGCGTGTGTGTGCGTACGTGCGTGCGTGCGTGCGTGCGTTTATGTGTGTCTGTGTGCACGCTTGTCTGTGTGTGCAGGTTTGTGTATAATGCGTAACTGCGTTTGTGTGCATGCATGTTGTTTTCATGTACGTGTGTGTATGTGTATCCCTGCTTTGTCCTGCCTTTCTTGTGATTCTGTGAGTGCTTTCTCATGTTTTTCCTTTGTCAGGTTACATCTGTTTATGTGTGTGTGTGTGTGTGTTTTGCATGTGAGAGTGCATGTCAGCAGTCTTTTTCCCGTATACGGTTTAGGGTGCCAATTTAGGGCGTTGCGGCGATAGCATCGATGAAAGTAGAGGGAACCTGGGAGACTCGTTTAGCTGCGGAGGCGATAAAGTAAAATATAGCAAGGGTGCTTTCAAGAGGGAATTTATTCCCCAGCCACATGCAGGCTTTTTTCCTTGCCCCCTTCCTCCCTCTCCTCTCCTCTCTTACCACCTTCTCCTCTCTTACCCCCTTCTCCTCTCCTCTCCATTCCTCCTCTCTCCTCTCCTCTCCTCTCATTTCCTCTCTTTTCCATTCCTCTCTTCTCTTCTCTTCTCTTCTCTTCTCTTCTCTTCTCTTCTCTTCTCTTCTCTTCTCCTCTCTCCATTTCCTTTTCCTTTTCCTCTCCTCTCCTCTCATCTCCTCTCCTCTCTCCTCCTAGCCCTTCGCCTCTTCTTGCCTCTTCTCTTCTCTTTTGGCCCCTCTTATCTTCTTTTCTCTTCTCTTCTCTACACCCCTCTCCTCTCCTCCTTTCCCCCTTCTCCTCTCCTCTCCTCTCCTCTCTCCTCCCGGCCCCTCCCCTCTCCTCTCCTCCTCTCCCCTCTCCTCTCTTGCCCCCTCTTCTTTTCTCTTCTCTTCTCTTCTCTTCTCTTCTCTTCTCTTCTCTTCTCTTCTCTTCTCTTCTCTTCTCTTCTCTTCTCTTCTCTTCTCTTCTCCCAGTGGAGCCGCACAGTAGATCTAGTGTAGGGGTTCATGTGGTTTAATGGGTAGAGGAATGTCACAGAGAGAGCACGTGTGTCTGTTTCTGTGTGTGCACGCGCATGTGTACTGTATTTGAATGTAAGTTGTATGGAAGAAGTATGTGTATGTGTATGTGTGTGAGAGAAAGAGAGAGGGAGACAGTGAGTGATAGAGATTACATACTACTGTATGTAGAACATTGTGTGTGCGTGCATGCGTGTGCGTGCGTGGGTGTGTGTGGTGGGATTGCAAGGGTGTGTTGTGCAAGAGAGTACTGGAGGATGGGATGGGATGGGGGATGAAAGATGGGTGTTTGTGTTTACTGTTTGCAGTTCCCACAGACGGCCCATGTTCAAAGCGCCCTGCTACCAGACTCTCCCCAGAGTCCTGTTCTCTGAGGGTCTCCAGCTGTCTCTTCATCCGCTCTCCCTCTCTCCCTTCATCCTTTCTCTCTCTCGCTCCCTCTCTATGTTCATTCTCTCTCTTTTTCCTCAAATTTGCTCTTTATTCTCTCGCTCTCTCTCTCTCTCTCTCTCTCTCTCTCTCTCTCTCTCTCTCTCTCTCTCTCTCTCTCACACACACATACACTGTCTTTACTCTCATTCTGTCCCACTCTCCCTCTCTCTCTTTCTCTCTCTCTCCCTCTCTTGCTCTCTGTGTCTTTCCCCAATCTCTAGCTTCTCTTTCACTCTCCTCCTCATGCATGTTTTCAGATTATTATGCATTCCTTTGTATTAATACCCACCTCCCTCCTCTCCTGTACTCTCTCTCTCTCTCTGTATCCCTCCTTTCTCTATATCACCCCTGTCGTGCCCCCGTTTCTTTTCTTAGAAATTTCTTTTGTGGATGTGTCTACCCCCTTTCTATCTTTCCATCTATCACTACTGTATCTCCCTTTATCTCCAACTCTCTCTATCCCTTTATCTTTGCTTTTGGTATTCCCACTTTGTGGACGTCCCTCTGCTCCATTCTCTCTCTCTCTCTCTCTCTCTCTCTCTCTCTCTCTCTCTCTCTCTCTCTCTCTCTCTCTCTCTCGGTCTCCTCCCTTTCTTCCTGATGTGTAGAGGTGGGTATATCCACCATCTAATCCGTTTTCGCCCGTGAGCCGTGGAATCCCTCCTCCTGCTTGCGTTTGGCCCAGATAAGCACCGTCGCTCGGCTCGGCACGCCGCAGCACAGCATAGCACAGCACAGCGAATCTGTGTGGCACACATGGCTCAGTGTGTCTGTCTTTTGCAACATTGAACTCAGTGTGTGTGCGTACGTGTGTTTATGTGTTTGTGTGTGTGTGTTTTCACTCTGTGTTTCTGTATTCCACTCACCACACTACAACACAACTTGTTTGTATGTGTATTGTCATGTACAACAACTCTGTGTGTGTGTGTGTGTGTGTGTGTGTGTGTGTGTGTGTGTGTGTGTGTGTGTGTGTGTGTGTGTGTGTGTGTGTGTGTGTGTGTGTGTGTGTGTGTGTGCGTGTGCGTGTGCGTGTGTGTCTGTTAACGAGTACAACAACTCAGTATGTGTGTATATGTGTTTTCTCTGGGTTTTTTTCACCCCACGCGTGTCTCTTTTGCCACCCCTGCTGCACACGCTGGGAGTGAACCTCCTACCGCGTCTCATTGAGCGTGTCTACAACAATGAAAACAAAAAAGGGACTTTGTTGTACAGTTTGTTTTATTTTTTTTATTTTGGTGTGCCAGCAGGTAGCAACATGCAATACTATGAATTTACAATGTGTATGTATTATACACAGCCCCAACCCTGCGGTACAATATTACTATTACACAGGTATTAGACAGCCTAACTGTGTATAAGGCTCCTTGTCATTACAAATTCGTAATAGACTGTACTTTGTGGGGTAGATATTCTGTAATAAGGACAGTAAAATACATTGTTATCCAGACCAGACAAGGTAAAGGTCTGATCTCCGGATATGCTGTATAGCTGTACGAATGCAACGAATGCACATTCTACACATATTTTTTAATCGTCAAGCAAAGGGCATCGCTTTTGGCGGCAAAAATGCCGTTCAATATCTTTATATCACTACTCTCATTGTCCTATATCCTGTATTCATAGACTCATCATTACTGTGCAATATCCCAGACTCTATATAAAATATGCAATATCCCAGACTCTATATAAAACCTCATTTATTCTTTTCATGCACATGTGGTGTATATATAATTCATCAGAACGGGTGCTTTCCACCTTTTTCTCTTTTATCTGTTCATGGCTGGCTCTGTTATTTATCTCACTCTATTTCACTCGATACTCTACACATTGTACAGAGCTGTACTAGGAGATGCTTTTACGTGGCATTAAGAACTGTTTTAACCTGAATTATTTTTTTGGATGTGTGTGTTCCTAACCTCCCCCGTGATGAATGTGAACACATTCATCGAAATGAATAGACAACTTGTAGCTCAACCCCTCGCATTCATGCAGTAACTGCATAGCAACTCCAACGAAAAATTGGAGCGCCGCCACCACCTCTGAAGACATGGTTTTATCAAACAAATCCTTATATATGATTGTCCCACTTGGCCGACATTTTTTAATGAGGTGCTACTATTCACATATTTGAAAATATATTTGAAATTACAGAATCAATGTCGACGAGTGAGTCCATGTGGGTCATCATTGTTTTCTGAAATAACTATCGCATTTCACTTATTTGTCCCTTCTCCATTATGTTTAAACTAAATTTGAAAAACGTGCGATCTGATTGGTGCCTGATTGCATGGCGGTTTGGGAGCTTTGCAAATCTGAAAATCCACCCAAATCCACCCTCATGGAGCTGAGCAGAAATACAAGAGGATCTGGCGAGTGTGTCCCCCTTTTACTCTCATTCTCTTAGCATTCTGGCCCTTCAACACATTGCCGGAGTACTTGTGAAGACCAACAAGTCTATTGAACCCTGTCAGGACAGCATATACCTAAATAAGCAGGAGATCATAGACAGGAAAGACAGACAGAGAGGCAAGAGGCAGAGAGACAAGAGGCAGAGAGACAAGAGAGAGAGAGAGAGAGAGAGAGAGGGAGAGAGAGAGAGAGAGAGAGGGAGAGAGAGAGAGAGAGAGAGAGAGAGAGAGAGAGAGAAAGAGCAATCAACCTCTGCTCTTCACTCAACTTAATGTTCTTTATTGACCTTAATATTCTTTTGTCCTTACTGTATGTTGATATTCTTTGTAAGCTTTGGCAACACTGTCACTTCCAGGCATGCCAGTAAAGTGTGTTTGAATTTTAATGAGATTCAGAGATACAGAGTGATACAGAGAGGCCGAGGAAAAGAGAGAGAGAAAGAGAGTACGGTTGGAAGGTCATGGGAAACGGAGAGAAGAGTGGCAGCGTCCAGACTCACGTCTGCAGCACAGCCAGAGCAAACAGCCAGCTATTAGACAGCTGTCTCGTCAAGGCTGCAGACACGCATCATATTGCAGCAGGCACATGACAGACGCACTCACAGCTGTATGAAGCCTAGCGGTGGTTAAGCATGCCAACAGCCAAACGCGCACGCACAGTCTAACACATACGTGGACACACACGCACTAGCGCACGTACACACACTTGCACGCACACACGCACACCCATACACGTGCACGTGCATGCACATATACACACACTCACACACACACACATACGGTGTATACACACACACACACACACACAGCAGACCAATAATGTCTATTCAGCTCCTATCTTCTCATTTGCATGATTCTAAGGTCTGCATGACAAGTGAGCTCTCTGGCCCACATGCACAAATACATGCCTATACACATGCACTTACACACACCTACTCACACACACATACACGCAGACACAGACAGGTACACTCATGTGCATACCTATGCACACAGACACAGACACACACATGGGCGCCCATGCACACATACACGCACACACACACACACACACACACACACACACACACACACACACACACACACACACACACACACACACACACACACACACACACACACACACACACACACACACACACACACACACACACACACACACACACACACACACAGACAGACAAAGGACTCCCATCCCCGCTACGTACTGTAGTAGTCAGTTATGGAGGGGGAGATGTGTTGTATGGGCGGGGCAGAGGGGCTGTTCTCTATTGCATCCTTCAGAGTCAAATGAGTGGAGTGGAGGTGGAGAACAGACAACAGAAGGGAGAACACAGAAAGAGAGAGAGAGAGAGAGAGAGAGAGAGAGAGAGAGAGAGGTGGAGAACAGAAGAGAAGAGAAGAGGGAGCTGAGAGATCTGACTGAGTAGTGAGAAGTGAGGCCAAAAAGATCAGTAACCTGGCTTCACCCTTTCAACCCAAGAGTCAAGGAGCTTAGATCACATCACAGAGGAGAGAGAGAGGGAGAGAGAGAGAGAGAGAGAGAGAGAGAGAGAGAGAGAGAGAGAGAGAGAGAGAGAGAGAGAGAGAGAGAGAGAGAGAGAGAGAGAGAGAGAGAGAGAGAGAGAGAGAGAGAGATGGTGTTTGTGTGTGTGTGTGTGTGTGTGTGTGTGTGGTTGTGGTTGTGTACATGTTTGTGTGTGTGTGTGTGTGTGTGTGTGTGTGCATCTGCGTACGTGATATGTATATATGTGTGTGCGTATGTATGTGTATGCGCGCATGTGTGTGTGTGTGTGTGCATGTGTGCACGCTCACGTGTGTGTGAGGGGGATGTAGAGTGTAGAGGGTGCGGGAGGGAGATAGCTGAGGCACACGAGTTGCAGAGCGAGATGAAAGAGTCTTCTTGTGTGAAATGATTCAGAAAGTAGAGCAAAGCAGATTGCACTCTCTCTTGCTCCTCAGTGCACTTCCAACTCTGCTGCCATCTCCTTTTTCTCTTTCTTCCTGTCGTCTTCTCTCTCTCTCCCTCTCTCTCTCTCTCAGTCTCAGTGTCTCTCTCTCTCTCTCACTCTGTCTTACTATTTTTCTCTTTTCCCCCTACACGCAGACGCATGCATGCAAACACACACACACACACACACGCGCACACACACACATGCACACACACACACACACACACACACACACACACACACACACACACACACACACACACACACACACACACACACACACACACACACACACACACACACACACACACACACCTCTACTCTTGATGTGGCTGTAAACAGGTCTTGAGTCACGACAGCTTAAGTGCTTGGAAATGTTCTGCTTTATGGACTGATGATGAGATTCTGTACAGAGCCCAAAACACGCAGCAAACACACACATACGCATACACGCACGCACGCACGCACGCACGCACGCACGCACGCACGCACGCACGCACGCACGCACGCACACACACACACACACACACACACACACACACACACACACACACAGCCTTGTTTTTTGCCCCCAAGGCGGTGATCATAATATGCATCTCAATCATATTTATGCTTCCAACTACTAAAGGCAGCCTTCCACACAAGCACACCAGCACCTCCTCCAACAGGAGCTTGTTCCCTCATCTTAGAGCCTCATTTTAGGTAGTGGTTTGACAGACACAATCAGATAGCCCACGCTTAATTTTAATCAATTATGTAGATCGTTTGACCGTACATAACTCTTGTATAATGCTGGTGTTTGAACTGCGGTCTAGTTTGAGTAGACATTTACAGTACACTGGGTGGTGTTGCTAATAATTGAACGTTTACCTGGCTACCTCTCTCTAAGATTTACCATGACAACAAGCTAAGAGCACTAAAAAGTTAAAAACAGATTACATTTTATTGAAACAGTTCTTCAGGGTGTCCACATGGCAGTAAAATGCAGTAAACTCAGCTGTAGGATACCCTGAAAGTGTCTGTACATGAGCAACTACAGGTTAAACAAAGTGCACATGCACTTATGTAAAAACAATGCATAGCATTCTGTATACTGTACCTTAGCGTCACTGTCAGACTTGATATTTAGGTTTTTGTAGCTGTGTTTGAAGTGTAAGGCAGGGTTCAGACTGAGATTATTATTTGTCTCTGCCAAGCGCTCCATTTCCATTGTTTTCTTATGGAACGGCTGACAAGTTCTTCACAGTTGGAACGTGGCTCGCTTATTTATTTTCTGCCTGCTGCCCGCCTGCACTCAAATACTGTACATCTCCTTTCCACAGTTGGTCGTTGCTTAACAACAAGTGAGCTGAATAGCTGAATATCTGTAGTAGGAGATAGAACACTGTATGTAACCTGGTAACAGTAATCACATGCTCACCGTGTTTTGGAGGAGAACACATGACCATCTGAAAGGGAAGTTAATGTTCGTACATAATGTACCTTGTAACAACTGGTATAGTGAAACCTTCAAATAAAGTTTTATTTATTTGCTACTTATTTATC
>NC_085879.1:11682852-11697852 GCF_034702125.1 Engraulis encrasicolus
ATACCACCACTCCACACCTCCTCCATCTCACCCCTCTCGCCTACCTCCCCTCTCGGCAGCTCATGCCACATCCGCAAAGTGATCTCCAATTTTTCCTGAATCACACTGAGTTGTCCCTTACCTCCACTCATCTCACCTCACTCACCTCCCTCTGCATCTCCCTTTCTCCGCAGATGGAGTCGGAGGTGGTGGCGTCGGCTGCGGAGGTGCTGGCGCGCGCGGCTGCCAAGGGCCTGCTGGAGGGCATCCAGACCAGCACCAGCACCAGCACCGGCACCAACGCCAGCGGCAGCAGCAATGCCCTGTCCAAGAAGGACAAGCGCTCCCGCTCCAATCACAATCACAAGCACCACAGAGGCCAGAGCCGCAAGGCGCACGCTTCAGCCAGTACTCCCAACCGCGTCGCAGAGGTCTACAACAATAACCGTCAGACCAAAGCCAGCAGGTCCACCCCAGCCATGACGGGATGCCACAGGAGCAAGGCCTCGCTGCAGTCCTTAGGAGGTGAGTTGAGGGGCTGACAAATCTGTTGCAATAATAATGAGTCAAAAGGGTTGGAGGGGTGCCAAAAGACCCAGGTTCATCCAGTCTGTCTTGGTTAGCTTCCCAGCCCTGCTTCATCTCTCTCTCCCCGCCACTTTCTCTGTCCTCCCACCATCACCTCCTCAACTCTCCTACCATAATAAAGGCAAAAAGCAGTGTGGTGGCTCAATGGGCTAAGACGTACCATTGCGCCGGGTTCGATTCCGGCCAGTGGTCCTTGGCCGATCCTTCCCCATCTTTCTCTCCCCACTCATTTCCTGTCACACCCCTAATCTATCCTGTCTCAAATACAGGCATAAAAAGTCCCAAAAAATGTCTTTAAGGGAAAAAAATGCCCTTACAAAAGAACTTCCTATGTTAAACATCTAGCCACGTAGCATTTTGGGATTCCTGTCTGCGTGCGCAGCTGGGTATTTTGAAAATAGAAAAATCCATGTAGAAGAGAGGTGCAAAGTGGTGGGGACTTATATTCTTCCGTTATATTTTTTACATAACATGACATAGTTGCAGACATTTTCATCCAAAGTGACTTGCAGTTATTTAGGTGCAGGTTTGTAGTCTCTGGAGCAGTGTGGGGTTGGATGTCTTATGGATGCCGTGCTCAAGGGCACTTCAGTCTACAGATGAGGGTGTAGGATGCCTTCACCCTGCTCACTTGTCTCTCCTTCGTGTTTCTTCCTAGTGTCCTTCCGAAGGCACTGATCTAGTAAATGAGCCAACTGTTCCAAAAGTTGGAAAGGGATGAGACAATTTTGTTTCTTTTTTTTCACCTTTTTTAATCTTCTCTGACTTTTTTTGAGGTTTTTTTTCACCTCTTCTTTTTTCTCCCCTCTTCTCTGGTGTACTAAAATTTGAAGTGAAGTGCGGAGGGGGGAATTATTAATGAATTCGGAGCGGGCGTGAAATCTGTGTGGAGTTGGGTCATTAATGATGTAATGACTTGGTGACACTGAGCGCATCTGACATCCTCTCCTTTAAGATGCCGTGCCTGGGGCCAAAACAGCACTGGGAGAGCGTGTGGATGTCACATGTGTGCGTGTGTGGGGGATGCTTTTAAGTCTGTGCCAATGAAAAAGGATGCGGCCTGCCGGTGTGTGGGTGTCCTATAAAACCCCTAAGGCAGCAACTCAACATTTTATTTATTTTATTTTGTCAAAAACTGAGTTTCGACTTGAAATTGAGTGCTGGTGGTTCTGATCAAATCTTGTGTGCATTCCAATATGCGGACTTGCGTCCTCCACTTGTGCATGTGGCCTCGTACCAGGAAGTAATACGTCTTGATGACATCACTGACACCAGGGCTCTAAATTAACGCACGCCAACACGCCAAATGCGGGTGAAAATCCATTTTGGCTAGTAGAAAAAATCATCCACTAGCCAAATTGGCCGGTAGACTCTAGCGCGCGCCCGAACGTCAAACAGCTGCCAGCACAGATCTGTGGCTGACTGCCGTCTGATGAACGTAAAACGGCGCCTACATTACCCATGAACATTAGGCCTACCGTCATGATGTAGCCCACACCCATTGGCTGGCCGTTAATCACAATAACGCAGCTTCACATTCATTGGCTGCATGTTAGATGCCCGCGCTGGAACTACTGTTGATCAAATATTTTCAATGAGCGGACTAGCGCGGATTACTTCGGTTTTGTAGGTTTTGGACGGGTGAAAAAGAATGTGGCAGTGGTTAGAGCAAGGTTATGTGTCGGTGAATGCAACTTGCAACTGTAGTGACGCTGAAATGGAGTGGTGGTGGTGGAGCGAAAACGGCATGAATGGAGGAGCATGACAGCTGTCTGTCAAAACCGTGTAGCCCTGCTGTCAGAAGTCGTCTGATATTTGCGAGGTCCTCACAACTACCTACGATGGAGTTGTCGTTTCCTAATAATGCCCACGCCATCGGAAAGACCATGCACGAGTTTGACATGGATGAACGAGTAAGTGAAAAAAAAAACGGTAACAAAAAACTAGCGACGCTATGAAAGTAGCAAAGTAAAAGCTGGTGGTCTCCGTGATGTTATTGGATGTCTACTATTTTAGACATAGCGTAGCCTAATTACTGTCATTCCAAGCGCATGATATTACAGTGAAGCAAGTATTAATCCTACAGGAACCTAAAAAAAGCAGCAGCAGCAGCATAAAGAAACACACAATGCAGACATCATACACATCGCACTGAGTTGGCTGTGTGTGTGTGTGTGTGTGTGTGTGTGTGTGTGTGTGTGTGTGTGTGTGTGTGTGTGTGTGTGTGTGTCCTCCTCTTCTCCTCCCCACCCCTCTCTTCTGTGCATTGTCCATGGCATTTGGCCTACTGTGTGTGAAGTTTAAGTGATAGGCCTACTGTGTGGGGGATATGAGGTTTTGTAGTGTTCGGTTGTGTGTGTTTGGCTAGTGTATGTTGAAAGTCTGGTATGTGTGCAACATGTGTGTTGAAGGCATGCTGTTTTTGTGTGAGGTGTAGGCCTATACTGCATGTGAGGTTTGGGTGATGGTGTAATAGGCTAGTGTTTGGCTGTCTGTACAGTATATGGTCCAGCGTAGGTCTGGTATGTGAGAGGCATGTGTGATGCAATTCACTGTTTTCAGAGGAAATTGAATAAAAAATAATGAAAATGCAGGTAATAAAAATAATTACTAAATAATTATAGAATAAACTGAACAGTGAAATATGTTGAGTATAATGTTTATATTGTTTATCTGTGTTGAGGATATAGTTTAATGGAATAATTAAAAACAACATAATTAACGCATGGTTTATTTTGGTGAGATAAAAAAAATGGCTAGTTGAACTTCTGTTTGGCTGGTAAGAAAAAATGTCCACTAGCCAAATTGGCTGGTGGTGGAAAAAGTTAATTTAGAGCCCTGCTGACAGCAGCATTGTATTTTAATATCTCGCAAAAGCTCAATTGTAACGTCATTTTCTCATTTGCTGGATGGTGAATGAAGAAGGAAGGCTGACTGCGGGGAAACTCGATTGTTTTCTCCACGGAGGTGGGGCGTAAACAAAAAGTGAGGCCACAACCATAAGTGGAGGAAGGGAGTCTGCATATTGGAATGCACACCATGTGTTTCTTCCTAAAATGCCTAAGAATCACCGTTCACATGCCTATATGTGTGTGTAGGTAAAAGATATTAAGCCTGCGAGTTCTCATTCTACGGAAGATCAGGACAAACGTAGAAGATAAAATCTTAATGGAAGGGAATGCTTGGCATTGGATTTCAATACCCTTTTTTTTGGTCAAGTTCTGGAAATTGTTTCACTCTGTGCTGTATTGATAAAAACCTAGTAGTTTGTTTACACAGCAAAATGCCTTCCCCCCAGTCAATGACTGAATGTTGCTCAGGAGCAGTCAAGAGAGCTGTGCAATTTCACTGGCTGTTGAGCTGCATTAATGCACCATTTTGAACTGCTGACTGAAAAAAAAGCGTTGAACATTTTCACCATTTTAATACTCTCTCTCTCTCTCTCTGCCAGGCAAATCCAAACCTTCTCACCTGCAGCAGCAGCAGCATCAGACAAAAATCGTCTCAGCTAACAAGGGCTCCACATACCTCACCACCTCCAACTCCAGCACCGGCAATCCCACGCCCAGACCAAGCGTCTCCAAAGCCATCCCCATCCGCACCCCTACCGCTCCTACCCAAGGCCCAGGCCGAACCTCGACCTCCTCCTCCTCCTCTCTCAAGCCCCGGACGGGACCCAGCGAGGTGCTGAGGCCCATGCCCCTGATGCTGCCCCCGGCCGTCTTCCCCGGCAGCCCACCGCCCTCCGCCGCCTCCCACACTGCCCCGCTCAACAACCCAACCCTCCCGCGGGCCCCCAACCTGCCTCCGGTGCGCTCCAACCCGGCGCTGTCCTACCTGTACTGGAGGAACAGGGAGAGCAGCAGCCACCACCAGCACCACCACGTGGCCTCCATCCCAGCATCACGCTCCAGCGGCAGCATCCACGGCATCGCCATCCACCCACGGCCCTGGCTGTGAGGGTGCCAGGCAGGGGGGATGTGCATACACATAATATATACATTAACATGGATAAACACATACATATGCATATACACATAATACATAAATAAACGGATGCAAACATACACATGCATACACAGGCACATACACACACATATACACATACACATGCTTATTCACATATATAGTACATTAATATGCATACACACATACCGGTATACATGTACATATACAGTACATTAACATGGATACACACATACAAACGTGCATACACATAAACACGGATGCACACATACACATGCACATTAACATTGGGCTTTGATTGGATATTTTCATGCAGACACATACGCACAGACCAAAATTTGGCTTTGATTGGATATTCTCATGCACATCAAAATACACGTGCGCACACACACACACACACACACACACACACACACACACACACACACACACACACACACACACACACACACACACACACACACACACACACACACACACACACACACACACAGTATGCATGTACCTTTGTTTGATTCAATTTCACAGGCTTATGCACACAAAGACAAAACACCTTTGCACATAGTGATGAGGACAATAAAAAAAGCACTTTGACCCATGCAGACACCTGCAAATACAAAACATGGATATTTGGAGTCCATGCAAGTCAATGCCAGATTTTGTAAATGAAAGCATTACCAGACATGCAGTATAAATTAGAAAAATATGGATGATTTTTTTTGGTGTTGTTTTTCCAGAGGATATATTTAGCTGTCAAAACAAACTCCATAATATAAAATGCTTTTCTGCCTACAGCACTTTTTTGTCTTTCCTAATGGCCAAATGATTGTTGAATTTGTCTCCATTGATGACCTTGTCTGCAGATTTAATACAATACATGACAAAACCGCTTGACATTATACAGTCCTTAATTGAATACTGCCACATGAAGACATACTGCCAGAATATTACCATTTTCATGGAAGCAAAATGAATCAAACCTCTGAGACGCCATTGTCTTTAAATGCCTTTATTCTCACAATGGATTACATTTACTATGGTGTAAAAATGAGCCATAACAGAAGAAATGTTTTGTCTCTATTTTTTTTTTCTTTTTTTATCCCCAGCTGGTTCAGTTTGTGAGTAAATTGAGATTAGTTTGGTTGTAGAAATCACATTCAATTCATTTCATTCTTTTTTTTTAATTTAACGTAATGCATGAGGATTAAAAGGTGCTGAAGACACTGCAAGGAGGGACTCAGTACTCTCGAAGAGCTCTGTTCCAAAACACCTATAAAAGCCATTTCAATGCGAGTTTTAGACCTTTTTTTTGTTTTTGTTTGTTTTCCCCCATAATTGCCCATAGCATGGGGCAATTAAAACTGAAAAATAATTTTCCACAAAACAACAGTGATTTCAATGAATCAAGAAGCACAATTAAAAAAAAAAACCTTTTCTTTTTAAATATGTGTATTTCTGAAAAGGGATATACAGTGTTTGGGAACAGAGCCCTTCTCTTGCATTGGTGAGTGAGTGTTAAATCTCACAACAGCTGAATAGTGTGGGATAGTGTTCCACCCCCATACACAGCCAGATTAGAGAGTGTGTATGCATATGTGTGTAGTGTATGCACATGTTTTTTGCCTATGCATGTGTGACACTGAATGTGAGGGTGGTGTTCTTGGCGGACAATCGTGACAAATGCACACACCTTTGATCTTTGATACACACACACACACAGACACACACAGACACACATCTATGCTGCCCTCAATGCTCAGATGTCCATGTATTCATAATTCATATTCATAGCCAAATGCATGAATCAAAGTCCACGCTGAATTGACAGTGCTGCAAATAACCTTGGTGCTCCCATACCCAAACAGAAAAATAAGGTTGCAAAAATGTGACACAATCATCATGGTTGGTGTATTTTCTCTTACAGCGCAAAAAAAAAGTCAGTCATTCCTTGTCAGTGTGTTTGTGTGCGTGCCGTTGTGAATGCCAATGTACGTACCGTATACATCATACATGTGTCTGAATACTTTGAAATGCCTGATGCCTTTGCCTCTCCCAGCACTATGGCTTTTCGGTTTCATTCCTGGGTGACAGTGTGAATACACTCACTCAAACAAACAAACAAACACACACATACACACATACGCGCGCACATACACACACGCGCGCGCACACACACACGCTTATATGTCTATATATCTGCACATTGAGGTGCTGTGCTGCCTGAAATGATGTACAGTACACACAGTGTGGCACAAGAAAACGAGGACAAACTGCAGCGTTTGACTCCTGGGCCTGTGCTCTCAAGAATACACACACAGAAATCCCAGCAGTCTTGCAACAAAAAAGAAGAAAAATAAAGAAAAGCTTTAAAGAAAAAAGAAAGAGTACCGGTAAATGCCCACAGGACAGAGAGCGTGGAGAGTACACTTTGACTTTGCCGCTGGTAAGAAGAAGTTCAAGTTGGACTGCAAGTCCATTGTCCCATAAACTTCCACATGTGGCCCTTTTATACATATTTTCATTTATTTCATTATTTACTTATTTTGTTGACTTCTTGTTGTTCTTGTGGTGTGAAGACGGGACTGGTGGAGCGTGTCGGTCAGACATCATTGTGGGTTCATGCTTTAGGCAGCTCAGCTACAGAGGCAAATGGACATCCTGGGTTAGAAATGTAAAAAGACCCCGCACCCTATCTGCTGCGCCAACCAATCACTATCCAGGGAGGGTATTCCAAGAACAAAATTATAGTTAAGCTGAGTAAACCTACAGAAAGTGGTAGATCTGCTATTTAGATAACGACAGTACATGATACCTGTACACATTAAGCTGCATAAATAAAAATATACATGTGCGTGGTTAAAACGATGTAGCTAAAACGTTATTGTGTGTGTGTATCATTAGCGAAACCAGCGTTTTCAGATTTCTCCACGTCAGTGGTTGTTTTCAAAATGTATCGTGACGGATACATTACCGTGCGTTTTCCTATGTGCGTATCTTCCTTAGTATGAAAGGGGCCCAAGAAAACTGCCTACAGGTTAATTTAACCTAGTTTGCTACCGAACTGCCATTTTGGAACCCCCAAGCAGATATTTAAGGTAAATGACTTCATTGGTGAGAGCACAACCTGTGTTGAGAGCAACAGCTGAAGGAATACACGACAGGACTAGCCTAGTAAACTAGACAAAACTGCCCAGCAGCAAAAAAATAGTTTTACCTGCCGAGTTGATCTCCCACTAAGAGGCATCAGCTAGGGCCTAACAATCACAACAGGAGGTTTTTTCCCTCCCTGTTGTACTCTTCGAAGTTGGCTTTGGCAGAATGGGGGAGAGAGCAGGATTGCTACGGCTAATGTAAAAGCAGTTGTTTGTTTGGTCTTATGTAGCACTGGCTGAGGCAGTGCTGAGGCAATTTGAACCACAATGACAATGGTTTGGTCCCACCCACAAGCCTCAGCTATCTGAACCAAGTGATTCTAGACCAATATTTTCGTGTTTTAGTCTGGCTCACCAGGCTACGGCAGGACTTTTACTTTCTCAACCCAGTTTGTCCACCTCTGCTCAGCAAATGCAAAAGAAGATCAAAGGGCAACGGTGAAATGGTGTGTCATAACGGCACTGCGTGGCAGCTCTTTCTTTTCTAAATCCACATCTTCACGCTCTTTCATTGGTTAGTTGCCATCCATCTTTCTCCTCCATCCCTTTCTCTCTCTGTGTCTTTTCTCTATCCAGCTGCACAGTTAAGTCATTTGTAAGTTGAATTATTATATACATAGAATATTTCTCAAAACGAGTCCTTTGTCTCTTTTATCATGACCCGCCACTCCACTCCATGCCAGTAGGTGTCAGCAGTGATGTGGCAGCGTGATGTTGGTGGAGCGGTAGTGGAAGCGGGAGTGTGGCTGGGCGGGGCCAGGGATGATGGTCTTGTTCTCTTTGATGCTGCTGGGCTCCTTTGGCACCGCCCACTTCGCGTCATTGGTTGGGGGTGGGCAGCTCGGGGCTGCCGGGCTGCTTCTTCTGTTTGAGAGTGTCTATGAGCGACTGCACGCCGCGCTTGACGCTGGTAGTGACGCGGCGCGTGACCGAGCCGGGCGTAGGGGGCGGCGACGAGCAGGAGTCGCTGCGCTGCGAGGACGGCGAGCGTGCCACCAGACACTTCTGATAGCGCAACTGGGGGGAAGGGGAGGAGGAGAGGAGAGAAGAGAAGAGAGGTGGAACAAGTTAGGAGTTATTCATTAGAGAGGTGGAACACAGTAGGAGTTCAATGGCAATTCAAATGAATTCAATGGGAACATATTTTATATTTCAGGACAGGAAGCGAGCCAGCTATAGTAGAGGAGGAGAGGAGAGAGGTGGAACAAGTTAGGAGTCAGTCATTCAATGGCAACATATGACATGCAGCACATACAGTATTTCATATTTCAACACAGGAAGCAGAAGTAGAGGAGGAGAGGAAAAGAAGAGGAGAAAGCAGAGGTGAAACAAATTAGGAGTTCTATTCATTATATCAACATATGACATGCAGTACATATTTCATATTTCAACACAGGAAGCGCGCCAGCAGAAGTAGAGGAGGAGAGGAAAAGAAGAGGAGAAAGGAGCAGTGGAACAAATTAGGAGTTCTATTCAATTATATCAACATATGACATGCGGTACATATTTCATATTTCCTATATATTGGGAGGACAGGAAGCGAGCCACCAGAGACGTAGCTGTAGGAGAGAAGGGGTAGAAGAATTATTAATTCAATGGCCACACTGTATGTGGTATAACATGCAATACATATTTCATATATTTTGGTAAGAACGCACCATTAGACCCTTCTGATAGGGCAGCTGTAGGAGAGGAGAGAAGAATAAGAGGAGAGGGCAGAAGAGACGAGTGAAAGGAGGAAAAGATAAGAGAAGTTAGAAGGAAGAAACGAGCAGTAAAGAAGCGGTGAGGAGAATGAAAGGTGGAAGAAGTTAAAAGTGATCAATGCAATGACAAGACATCTGGTGTGACATAGGCACAGTATTTTGTTTCTACTTTCAGATAAGGGTGTAAATATCATTATGATACTTTACACTGCTGTATGCTAGCACAGCTGTGGAAAGGAGATGAGAGAGGAGAGGTGAAAAGGTGAATGGGGTCTGGGCAAGAAGTAAAGAGAGGAGACAAGACACATCAAGGGTTCAAGATTGAGGATGAAGTTAATTGACAATGCATTCTGCATGGAAATTTTAAGTCTGTACTGTATATTCTATATATACCTTCAAAGCAATGCAAAGAGGAGAGTTCTTTTTGAGCCTGTCACAGTTGAAGTTGTTTGAAATCCTTTGAAGTCCTTGGACAAACAGGTAACTTTTACAAATGCACTGTACTGTATGTTGAATGCGTTAGATTGCATTGGTCGAGAAGGAGGCAGCAGTGGTTCTCACTGTAAATATGACAATTGTGTACACATGTGGACAGTCATGGGTAGGCCTATTAGGGTGTCACGATTGTATCCCAATGGTTGTTAGTTCCATTCCCAACCAACAAGGTTGGTAGGGCAGTAATTAACTAGTGCTTTCCCCCATCCTCTTCCATAGTGAAAGTGAAAGCCCATTGGGAAACTCCAACTCCCATTGTCATTGTGACACAGCACTCCACAGCACACAAGTGAACACTGCACACAACGAAATTGCATTTTATGCCTCACCCGTGCATAGGTACCATGAGTCATTTGGAGACGCCCCCTCCCCACTGAGGCATAACATGCTAAGGACAGATTACTACATGGGCCTACTGGGCTCAGGCCCAGGGCTCCAAGAGCCAAGGGGATGCTGAAGCCCAAGCCTCTACAATTTCAATATCACATGCATTTCCATATCCTAGTGCATTATGTAATGGGTCTTTAATTGGAACCCTACATCTTGGGTTCTCTAATTCATCTCAATCATAATTTGTCCATGTAAAATGCAATTTCTGTGTCCACTGAGGATTGTGTGCTGTGTAATGCTGTGTATGACAATTTGAGTGTCCCTGGTGGCTTCACTTTCATTCATGCCAGGGACACATGGTGGCCGAATGAGCGAAGAGCGGCAAAATTCAGCGTTCCATTCTGACAGCTTAACGGTCAGCAGGTCAGAGTGGCCAATCAAATCACTTAAAACATTTATGTTGTTGAATGGAATAGCCACCACAGGCGAAATTCTCACCCCCATTTGCATAATATTAAACTGGGCCCAATACTTTCACTTCGCTTCAACCCCGTTCGACCCCCTACTTCACTTGTCTCATCGTAATGAATGATGGCGAACTTCACTTCGCTTCGCTTTGCAAATTCATGCGTACGTGTGCCCTGGTGTCTGCCTTGTGTGATTGCCAGTGCCACTCACTCACCACGCAGGCGGACTGCACGGCCTCGGAGACGCAGGCGGCGTTGGGCTCGCACCAGAAGACGTGGCACTGGAAGTGCTGGTTGCCCGTGTCCATGATGAAGGCGAAGGAGTGCACGTCCCGGCCCACGCCCATGAAGGACAGGAAGCGCACGCGGCACTCCACGATCACGTCCTCCTCTTCCTCCTGCAGGGGTCAGAGAGGACGGCACAGGGCAGTTGAAGCAGATCTATAACTCCCATACAGTCAACTGTACTGTCATTGAGCACGGAAAATGCGAGGTATATTCTGATTTTAAACGGAAGAGCGGCAGTATTCGTTTTGCACGCAAGTCATGGAAAGGAATGTGGCACTCGGATAAAAACATTAAAATGTAATTAATCTACGGCGCTGTGGCACCGCGCACTAAGCCCTTGCATGCCCATGGGGACCCGGGTTTGAGTCTGGCCTGAGTCATGTCTCAACCCTACCCCATCTCTCTCGCCCACACTCTGTCATGATTTTAACTCTCTTGTCAATAAAGACACAACAATCCTGTAGAAACAAATAAATAAATAAGGATTAAGCTCGTGAAGGACATGAAACACATGTGGCACTCCGCATTCACCAACACCACCTCCTCTTCCAAGACTCAGACAGAAGGACAGTTGAAGTACTGCAGGCGGACATCCAATAGCCAGCTTAAACTAATTTCAGGGAGGTACAGTAAATCACTGGAACATGCACAGGAATGATACATTAACAAAGGACAGAGCCCATGAAGGACAGAGAGTAAAGTGACGAGGAGAGGACAAGAACAGTTAAGCATCCCTGCTGTCTGCACATCTTATGTCACGGAGGTGAAACCCTTCTCTGCTCCCAACTAGAACACATGATATGAAGGGGGGGGGGGGGTAAAAATAAATAGCTTAATCAGAGAAAATGTCCCCGAAATTATCATTTGTTCTGTAGTGCACTACATAGTTAGCATGAATGTTCAGTGCTTCTTCATGTGTCTCTGACCATGATGTCACAGGCTGAAAAAGCATTCCAAGTTCTAAAGGAAGATTCTAAAACTAAAATCGGATTGCAACAGATCTGGTACGGTACTGCATCAGGCTATGGTACTGTTGCTAAGGTGATGATACACTTGGCAACCTTTTTTGGGCTACACTCTTGGGTATTGGTACTATAAAAACATGTTTAGACAGTTTATCACCACAAGACCTTTAAAAGGAGAGCTATTAGATCGGCAGTAGACAAATGTTCTAAATCATTTTACCAGAGCTATCGTTGTTGTTTCCCAGCAACATTGCCCACAAAGTTGCAACTATTCTATAATAAAAAAGCACCCCCACAAATACTTTAAAAACTAAATCCTATTGCAACTGATAAGGTGAGCCATGTATTATAACACTTGGCTAATCACTTGCTATCAGAGATCTTTTAAACAACTTATGTGCGCAGGCAGAAATAGTTTATATTTCCATAACTCCAGCTTTTGCTGTCATGTGACGCGAGTTGGAACTCCTCACAGAACTTCCCAGACACAAACACATTCAAGACAGAGGCACACACAACTGACTTAATATTTAGAAAGTAAGAGCATCCAACTTTCTTTTAGATCTTAGATCTTTAGATCCTATGCATTCTATAGAGGAGAGTTGTCAGCTTGAAACTTTAAGTGAGTGTGGCCCATTCCTGTTCTTGTGCACGTACTCTCTTCCCCTGAGGCGACTATTCTACTGTCTATTAAGGCACTGACCTGCAGGCCAGGTAGGATACATATACACTACAGTGTGTGTGTGTGTGTGTGTGTGTGTGTGTGTGTGTGTGTGTGTGTGTGTGTGTGTGTGTGTGTGTGTGTGTGTGTGTGTGGTGTGTGTGGTGTGTGTATTCTATGCGATTCCTGTGTGTGCCTTTCTTGGCCCCCACTTGGTTTCAAAGTGTTTGGCGGCTACGTTTGAAGTGTGACTCCTTTTGAGGATGGCGGGGGGCAGATGAAAGAAAGAGGCGTGCGAGTGAATAAGAGAGAGAGAGAGAGAGTGTGTGTGTGTGTGTGTGAATGTGTGTGTGTGTGCATGCGTGCGTGCGTGCGTGCATGCGTGTGTGTGATGGAGAGAGTGTGTGTGAATAAGTTATAGCAAGCTGGGAAAAGAGGGACTGAGTGAGTGAGTGAGTGAGTGAGTGAGTGAGTGTATAATTGAGTGACAGAGAACACATGTGTGAGTGAGTGACAGAGAGTGTGTGAGAGTGATTTTTTATTCTTGAGTGCCAGCGTGAGCGAGTGGCAGCGAGTCCTTGAGCTCTCTATTCTGCACTGGGCCACCATGGGACACCTGAATTTCCTGCTGGATTAATTATGTCTACTCTACGCTCATGTGTGCGTGTCAGTAAGTAACTGAGGAAGTGGCATGGAGACGGTGAGTGAGTGAGTGTGTGTAAGATGGGAGAGGGAGGAAGAGAGAGAGAGAGAGAGAGAGAGAGAGAGAGAGAGAGAGAGAGAGAGAGAGAGAGAGAGAGAGAGAGAGAGAGAGAGAGAATGATTGAACAGAGAGAGTGTGTGTGAGTGAGTGAGTGCGAATAAGAACAAGTGTGTGTGTGTGTGTGTGTGTGTGTGTGTGTGTGTGTGTGTGTGTGTGTGTGTGTGTGTGTGTGTGTGTGTGTGTGTGTGTGTGTGTGTGTGTGTGTGTGTGTGTGTGTGTCTGTGTCTCTGTCTGTGTCTGTCTGTGTGTGTCTGTGTGCGTGTGCCCGGTGTGTGTGTGTCTGTGTCGGTCATTGCGCGTGTGCCCGCCCTCCTCACCTTCTCCTTGATGACGCTGACTGTGGCGTCCTCCACGTTGAGGATAACAGGCGTCCAGTCCTCCTTACCAGTGGAGGACAGCAGAGTGTCAATGGCACCGTTAATCATATCCATACCTGGACACAGCAGCAGAGACGGAGGGATGGACAGAGAGAGAGAGAGAGAGAGAGAGAGAGAGAGAGATAAAGAGATGAATAGGGAGGAGGAGCAGGAGGAAGAGGTTGAAGGAGAGAGGCAGAAAGAAAAAGTAAAAGCGTGAAAGAGAAAGAAAAAGAAAGATAGGAAGTGTAAACGGCAGATTAGAAAAGGAGGGATTACGAGAGAGAGAGAGAGGGGGGGGGGATATAGAGCGAGACATAAAAAGACAGAAAGAATGCAGGGATCAGAAAGAAAGGACGATGGAGAGTGGGAGGAAAAGAGGAATAGAAAGAGCGACAGATGAGAGGGAGAGAAAGAGGGAAGGAAAAAGGCGACTGAGAATCACATTGCTGGCAGGGCTGGATTTCATATTGAGGATTTACGAGTGGGCATTAAAGTTGCAGTGAAATATGGCACTGTTGTGACACGTGTGTGTGTGTGTGTGTGTGTGTGTGTGTGTGTGTGTGTGTGTGTGTGTGTGTGTGTGTGTGTGTGTGTGTGTGTGTGTGTGTGTGTGTGTGTGTGTGTGTGTGTGTGTTTGTCTGTGTCTGTGTCTGTGTCTGTGTCTGTGTCTGTGTGTGTGCGTGTGTGTATGTGCGTATGTGTGTGCGTGCATGAATGTGTGTGTGTGTGTGTGTGTGTGTGTGTGTGTGTGTGTGTGTGTGTGTGTGTGTGTGTGTGTGTGTGTGTGTGTGTGTGTGTGTGTGTGTGTGTGTGTGTGTCTGTGTACGCCCATGTGTGGGTGGGTGCACGGGTGTGTGTGTGGTGCTCTTCAAAGTCCGCCAGTTCTATTAACGAGGCCTGGGAATTGAGCACAGCCCTACTATATTCTCTTCACAGACCCCTCGGCTGTTAGAAGTTCCCTTTGCAATGTGAGAAAATGGGCCTGAGAACGTGAAGATCCTGCCACCCATGACTTCATTATTATGCATTGTGTGCTTAGACTGGAAATCACTGATTTCACTAATAAGCTCATTTGCCTTTTCCTGGTTAACACCAGGCTATCCCACACGCAGTGATGGGAACAATGGACACATTAGTTACAATCCAGTGCCACATATTCCAAATGACTTGACTGTACTGTCCACTTCAGCCAAGTAAGGTGATTGGCTGGTTGAATAATCACCTGGTTGAATTGGACAGGTAAAGCAAGGATATTTGGAATATGTGGCACTAGATTATAAC
>NC_085879.1:11715352-11717852 GCF_034702125.1 Engraulis encrasicolus
CTTCTTCCATGTTCCTTTCTGCTGTTTATTTATTCATTTGGCAGGATATGACGTTTTGAACACTGTTTTTCTTGCTGCCACCACTGCCCCTCCTAGTATCATATAGCAGAGTGCAAGGTTACCACCCTTCCTGTTCACCCACATAGACATAGCAGCTCTTCATCTCTCTCTTTCCCTCTCTGCCTCTCTCTCTCTCTCTCTCTCTCTCTCTCTCTCTCTCTCTCTGTGGGGAGATGAGGGAACTGCCTCTTCTAGGGGGTGGTGATGGCTTTCAGAGACAAGGGCGAGGGCAGAGAAATTAAAAGTAATAAAATAAATGATGGCTGTGTATGGCTGTGTATGCGTGCGTGCGTGCGTGCGTGCGTGCGTGTGTGCATGGAACAATGCCTTGTGTCTTCTCCGTATCCACTCTCATTCTCCTCCCCTTTCTGACCTCCCTGCCCCAGAGTGAGCCAAGCACCTGCTGTCTTCCACAACCACATCCCTACCTCTGCACCAAATGCCCTCTTCTCTTCTTTTCTGGGTGCCGGCCAATCCGCAGCACCTTCTTGGAGGACTTTGTATAAAAGCCCGATCCCCAAACGAGCTGGTGACCTTCAGTGGCGCATCCTACACTGTGCTATGGCCACAAAGGTGTTTCTTGCAAGGTTGGGGGGTGGGGTCTCTAACCTTTGTACATCATGCAACGTACCTGACTCTGTGTTCCATGTCTTTTCTGAATGTGTAAAATTAAGTCCATTGTTCTGCACGCTCACACGAGTTTGCGCTAGATTTGGTTTCATTTTTTCCAAGGAATTGTTTATTTTTGGCGTGAAGTACTCAAAGAAAGCTGCATCTGTATGTACATGTTTAAATTTTCTTGTTGGTCAAGCCAAGATGGCTGTGTGGAAATGTCACAGGCTAGAGCAGGAGGGCAAAACAGTGGAACAAATTGACATGTTCAAAATGTTAGTTGAGGCAAGGATCTCAGCAGAATTTGCCTATTTTCAACTTACTAACAACATTGATATGTTTGGAAAGAAATGGTGTATGGACAAAGGCTTGTGGATAGCTGATAGTAGCCATAAGCTATGCTTCATTTGGTAATAATGCGGTTATTATTATGCGGATGATGATGGGGTGGGGCAAGGGCTGTAAGGTTTGTTGTGGTTATGAGGGAAAGGGCTCCTCCCTTCACTATGCTGGATTTTCGACCTATGGAGTTGGCTATATCCTGTAATGTAAAATAGTGAAGGTGTCACAATAAACGATGTGTTAAAAAAAATTCTCTTCTCTTCTCTTCTCTTCTCTTCTCTTCTCTTCTCTTCTCTTCTCTTCTCTTAACGCATCATTATTAGCAGAGATGCATGCATGCATGCATGCAAGTCAACTCTCCAGAAAGCAGTATTAAATATGTAGGCTAAATATTCTTCTCTTCTCTTCTCTTCTCTTCTCTTCTCTTCTCTTCTCTTCTCTTCTCTTCTCTTCTCTTCATAAGTTTCCTTTGTTTCCTCTCATCTGTCTCTTTTCTCTTCTCTACTTCTCTCTCTCTCTCTCTCTCTCTCTCTCTCTCTCTCTCTCTCTCTCTCTCTCTCTCTCTCTCTCTCTCTCTCTCTCTCTCTCTCTCTCTCTCTCTCTCATCCATCTCGTTTCCATTCCAGCCTGTCTGATCCCACTCTCACATACCCATCACTGGGGCCCCCATGGCATCTGTTCTGTCCATCCTTCTAGCACGTCTCCACCTCTCTCTCCATCCCTCCATCTCTCTGCCAACCCATCTGTTTTTTCTTTCTTTCCTCCTCACCCTCTCTCTCTCTCTCCCTCACACACACACAAACACGGTCTCTTCGCAATTCTGATCCCTCTTCCAGCCTTTCTGCTCTTCATCCGTCTCACATCCTAATCACTAGTTCCTTCTCCTTCTCCGCATCCCTCTCTTTTTATCTCTCTCCTCTTTAGCCACTCTGTATATTCCCACATCGCCACAACTGCTTGTGCTTCTACCCCGGTTCCAACCCTCTCTCACCCTCTCTTTTAATCTCTAGCTCACTCATCATCTCTCTCTCTCTCTCTCTCTAACTCCCTCTTCCACATTCCAATCACTGGTTTGAGCCCTATGCCTCTATCCTCCCTCTATTTTGTTATTTTCATCATTCTCTGTCTAAGCCACTGCATGTCCATCACTAGTCCAAAAGCAATTCCACTCTCCCCCTCTCCTCGATCCCCATTTCTCTCTCTCTCTCTCTCTCCTGCTCTCATTTTCAGCCCTCCTTCCATCTCCTCTCCATCTTTGCACGTCTTACTTCTAGTGTCCATCTAAACATCCTCCTCCCTCAACCCCTCTCTCTGTCTTTCCATTAATGTCTCTCTCTCTCTCTTTCTCTCTCCCATTTTCACTCCTGTCATCCATCTCTGTCTCCCTCCATCTTCCCTGTCCATCTGTCTCATCACTCTGTCTGTCATGCTGTCCATCTCTCTTTCTCTCTACCTCTCCTTGCTTTAACTCTCCCCCCTCTCTCTC
>NC_085879.1:11720352-11730352 GCF_034702125.1 Engraulis encrasicolus
TATCACGATACTGCCTTCTTGCACCGAGATACAGTATCATGACTCTGCATATGTCGATTTCTCGGTTTGATATATCGTTACAGCCCTAGTGAACAGAATGACTGTTGGAGGAATAAAAAAATGAATCCGCTGAAGGAAAGTAAGAATGAAGAATACAACGTGATTAGGGGGCCATTTCACAAGGCTCTTAACAGCTGCTTATTACTGTCATGGATAAGTGATAAAAATGGCAAAAATAACTTGATGCCAACTGACTTCAAAGAAACCTATTGAAATAAAATAAAAGTGAAAATCTACTCAGCGGGGTTGCTTTTGATACTGAAGGTGACCGGCTGAAAGACCATTAAGTTTGAGTCCGCCTTCCTTTCTTTCTTTCTTTCTTTCTTTCTTTCTTTCTTTCTTTCTTTCTTTCTTTCTTTCTTTCTTTCTTTCTTTCTTTCTTTCTCTCTCTCTGTCTCTCTCTCTCTCTCTCTCTCTCTCTCTCTCTCTCACACACACACACACACACACACACACACACAAAAACACACACACACACACACACACACACACACACACACACACACACACACACACATACACACACACGTTCAAGTCACATTAAGCTTCACGTGTGATCGTTAATGTGCCTAATTAAGCCAGTGAGTGATAGAGCGAGTGAGACTTGTGAGTCATCTCTTTTCTCCTCTGCTCTGCTTCCAACAAGGCCAGCACAATGCTGCTTCTAACACCTCATTGTGTGTGTGTGTGTGTGTGTGTGTGTGTGTGTGTGTGTGTGTGTGTGTGTGCCTGTGTGTGTGTGTCCATCAGATTTTTTCTTCCTTCCTTCCTTCCTTTCTTTCTTGTTTTCTTTCTCTTTCTTCTAATTCGATCCATCAATATCAGTCTTTAAAAAAACTCTTAGATGCCAGTTAACGCCCATGTGAAAGTCTGTAGAGAGCAAGAGAGCAAAAAATGATGAATAAGGTGTATCTTACTACCCATACATTGTAACCACCATAACACAGAAATCCATCAGGCGTTCCCATCCATCCCATTGCCATATTTTTTCCCCTTTTCAGCATTTAATTTTCTCTCTTTCTCCATCAACGATATCATCAGACGATGCTCCTTGGATGAGGAACGAACCATTTTCAAGCTCAAAGAAGAACACCAGTCATCAAGGACTCTGATGAAGGTGGTTTGACATTGAAACGTTAGCTCCTTGGTACTGTATGTTGTGTGTAACCAAGGTCATCCTGTGTAGCCCGCCAAGAAGGACTTAAAGTCGTGACCACCCACCATCCCTCTGGAATGAGATAACAGGCAACCTGGAAAAGTGGAGGAGACACGCTCACACTACGGGTATTACCTGATGATAATCACAGTTTTTAACTGGGTGATGAATCCCACATAAAACATAGATGAATGAATGAAGCAAAGGACAACAATCGACATTACATGCTGAAGAAGGGCTCTGCCCGAAATGTTTGTAGGTAATAAAACGAAATCTGAAGAGTGCTGTCCTTGGCTTCATTCATGGGAGCACAGGTGCCAAACCACTGATACCACACCTAACCGTGAACCGGCCGGCGTGTTCACGCCACAGATTTTAGCGTTAGCGAACCGGAAAGTTGGTTCGCAACGGAACCGCAAAATACTAGGTTTTTCTCCGCGAACCGTGACGACAGCGTGGCTACACGGGTAACACAGTCACGTGCAGAAAAAGTTCAGAGCCTGGTATGAACACGGGCGGTTCGCATATAAGCACTTAAGTGCAGAACGTGCGGGCACAGACACCGGCTCCGTTCTAGTCGTCCTGAAAGCCCTATGACTTACAGGTTTCGGACGATAATTCAGCCCTGCGTGTATACGGGGCTTCAAGAGGGAGGTCTACAAACATTCTACCGCCAAACTATAACTTGGCATCCATTACATGTGCACCAAATAAAAAACAGAAAAAACTACTTCTGTGCTGCTCCGGATCGTCCCTTCATTGTCAAGAACACAGTCCGTTCCTCATTGATGCACCACATGCAAACATTGAAACACATGGAAGTACTCCATGCCCAGTTGCTCACAGCTAACTCCTTTCAAAACATGATGAATCTGCTTGAATGAGAACCTTCACAGGCAGGGGACGTACTTTATCAAATAGCAGGGGAGCTCTTCAGTGCGTGGCTGGGTATTACTTTTTTCCAGTACATACATCTTGTATTCACCTTCCGATTTTTTTAATAACCTTCACAGGCATGTGCATCCACACATCCGATTTCCTGAGGCAACACACGGCTGCAATAGAGATGCTCTGGAGGTGAGTGGGTTTGGGGCTCAGGGGTTTAAACCATGTGAGTCCGGTCAGCGGTTTCACACCAGGGGGCCCTAAGAGACATTTATCTTCTCACACTGGACTCCTTTCTTTCTTTCTTTCTGTGTGTGTGTGTGTGTGTGTGTGTGTGTGTGTGTGTGTGTGTGTGTGTGTGTGTGTGTGTGTGTGTGTGTGTGTGTGTGTGTGTGTGTGTGTGTGTGTGTGTGTGTGTGTGTGTGTGTGTGTGTGTGCGTGTTGTGTGTGCTATGCTGTGCAGTGTTACACGACAGTGGCCAGAAAATTGCTGCAACTAATCAGAGGGGCAAATCATTCATCAGAGGGCTGCTAGAGCCTGATCTCTCCACCCCTCTCCCTCCATCTGTCACCCTGTAAACACACACACACGCACACACACACACACACACACACACACACACACACACACACACACACACACACACACACACACACACACACACACACACACACACACACACACACACACACACACAACCTCCAAATCCATCATTTGGTGTTCAAGATTTGCTATGAAGGCGAGGCAAAAGTCCATATCCTTATTACGCTCTCTTTCTATCATACTATAAACATAAATGCACACGTACCCACGCACACGTACACACCCACGCAGGACACACACACACAAACAGACAATTTAAAATATAGTAGCCTACTAGACTTAGCGCTGGAAGACTGTGTCTGTGCTAGTTTTACCTATCTGAAAGGCGTAAAGTTTATCAAATCTTTGCCCATTCTAATGGTGAAGTGGTTTGGTGAAGTGGTGTGGCTGATACAAATCTTGCAAATCTTATGCACGTTTTGGCCCATGCTAGAGAAGTGGTCTTTGCCAGTTACATTTGCCATTGAATGCTTATTGTAAACTAAGCTAACTGTTTAATGTATTATTATTATTATTATTATTATTATTATTATTATTATTATTATTATTATTATATGGCCCTACTCTGGCTCTAACAGTGTGTGGCACTGGGCTGCTACACTGGCAACCCAGGTTTGATTCTGGCCTGGGTCATTTGCCGATCCCTCCCCTTCTCTCTCTCCCGTTCACTTCCTGTCTGCTCTCACACTACCCTCTGAAAAGAAAGGTCCAAAAAGCCACAAAAAATTGTACAATAATAATAATAGTAATTATAATAATAATAATAATAATAATAATGATAATGATAATGATAATTACTTTTATTTATTTATTCATTCATTCATTCATTCATTCATTCATTCATTCATTCATTCATTTATTCATTCATTCATATTATCACTTCTCCATTATTTATTTATTTATTTATTTATCTATTTATTAATCTCTTCCCCATGAGTTAAATTCAGCCAACAGGAACTGCACCTCCTGCAATGAGCATTCTTGGTGACATCATAATCGCTAGGCAACCTAAATGTTTTCATTAGAATGATGAGCTTTAGAATTTTAGAGGAATAGAATGTTCAAACTAGAATGTTGGCAAAATCAAGTCACTTCTCACATGAGCAAGCTGAAGGCAAGTCACTTGTGATAAACCTCTGCGATTTCTGAGCGATTTCTAAGGATTCTCAATGGCTTTTTGTCCGAAAACTTTCAACCAGAGTGGATCATGGATTGGGGCTGAACGCCATACTCGTTCTAAGCGAGTCTTTTCCCATGTCAACTCTGCTGAAGAAATGGGCATGGCCTCTCATTGGAGGCCTCAGTCTGAGCATCCATACAAATATGTGCGGGCAACACGGTTTTCTTCCAGTAAGAACATAATCTTTTCTTACTTTGAATGTTATCAATAACTTTACCTATGTTACATGTGATCCTAATACTTACTGTATATTTGTAGGCAAGTACTGGAAGGAGTACCAAAAGGGGCAAGCCGCTTCCCAGGAGCAGCAGTACCATGGTATGACCAACCTGCCAACCTCAGCACCTCAGACCCTGAGATTTGTGGGCAACTTGATCCACCCTCAGTCCACCAGTGTCAGAGGTAGCCAGCTGGCCTCCACCGGACCTGTGGTGACTCCGATGAGGAAGGACAATTCCTTTGCCGGGCCTGCTCTTCCCAACATGGCTACAACCTGCCCATCCAGCATGAACAACCTCATCCCTACATCTGATGGCACAGCTGCTTTGCTGAGCCAGTTTGGACCTCTTAAGTTTGTGGGGAATCTCAATCTGCCAGCTGGGGGTGTCCATGGTCATCAGAGCATCAAGCCAGCCCAGTCGGCTAGCATCATGACCCACAGAGGACTAGCAGCTCCAAGGGTCGACGTCATGTCGTCCATGTCTGCAGCTCCTGCGAGCCTCTCCACTCGGGCCTTTGGTGGAGCCCTGACTCACTCTCAGACCGCTGAAATTCACTACAGCAGAGAGGACCTTCTTAAGATGATCAATCTCCATGGTGAAATGATGGTCAAGTACAGAGAGCTGAGGGGTAAGGCTGAGGACATTGAAAAGCTGATGAAGCAGTCAGTGTGCCCTACTGAGCGTCAGGAGAAGACAGAGAGCATCCAAGACAGGAGCTGGAAAGGAGAGGCATTGGATGATCTCACTGGGGATATTGTTCTTCCTGAGGATGCTATGGAGAAACTTGAGGCTATTCCTGGCATTTTGGACTTGGCAAGAGAGATGGGCTTCCATCCTGACTAGTATGTGCTAAAGACATTTAATTTAATTCACATTTAAAATGTCATCATGTATTATTATCATTACTATTATTATTATTACTATTATTATTATTATTATTATTATTATTATTATTATTATTATTATTAAATTATGTTTGTAGCCTTATTTACGTGTCCTTTCAGTTTTTCTGAGTCTTAAACTGTCTCGTCAATTGATTACATCTAACGAGAGAACACACTCAGCACACTTGACGAACACAGGAATGCAATACTTTATAAGTAACATTCCACTATTGCTCAAAAAGGACATTTGTGAATGGGCAGCATGAATTCTGGAAATTAAACACTAAAAATATTAAGCTTACACAGTGCACCTTTAAAGAAATCTGGGGTATTTTAATTAATAATGGCTATAGCCAACCCCATTATTTGCATTATTTGCAAAAAAAATGAAAATTTGTCACCACATTTCAGTATTCAATTCAATATTCAAAAAAAATACTGATGTGTTTAAAATATCTGATACAGTGATATGTGCTATGCACTTGCTGGTGATTCATCAAATTGCCGTTCAGTTATAATTGGCACTGTCAGATGGCCAAGGACGGTAATCAAAACTGCCCAGTTGAGACTGTTAAAACTGAACACAAATAACTGCACACATACGCATTCCCACATTCACACAACAGCTCTGAAGGTTGCCGTGCAAAGCCAATTGTCTGAGGTTCACCTGAGAAAGTGCACACACAGGGGCGGTCCTGGGGCCGGCCAACCGGGCAATGGCCCCTAGATGGCATCCCAGAGGGGGTGGCAGCATCGCGGAACCCCACCTCCACTGTTAACCCCTCCCAAACAACATCATTAACATGTTCAAATCTGTATAAATATATTAGAAATCGTTTAAAAGTGTTCTACACTATTATCACATTGTCAAAACATTACTATTACTGGTTTTTGTCAGTTATTTTAAGCAAAACACAAGTCCACACATATACACACCCACACACGCACAGATATGCAGAGGGACACAAATTGCCAGGGCTCTTTTTTTATCACGGCCATCTTCCCCTGACAGACATCTCTGCAGAAAGGGAGAAGTGCCACATGCAAATGATATGCAAATGCAGCCGCATATGTAAACCAAAATTATTCAAATAGCAGGAGATCCAGCTCCTCTCCTTCCTCTTCTGAGATGCACAACAACAACAGGATGCCGGACACACACAGGTGAAGAAGGTGTGTGTGCACTTTTCTGCGTGCCTGCATGCGTGTGTGTGTGTGTGTGTGTGTGTGTGTGTGTGTGTGTGTGTGTGTGTGTGTGTGTGTGTGTGTGTGTGTGTGTGTGTGTGTGTGTGTGTGTGTGTGTGTGTGTGTGTGTGTGCGTTTCCTATTTGAGAGCCTGTCCCTATTTTGGGTTTTCATTTGCTGACGGTGTGTGTATGTTTTTGTATGTGCATTTACACTTTGTGTGCTTTCTGTGTGTGTGTGTGTGTGTGTGTGTGTGTGTGTGTGTGTGTGTGTGTGTGTGTGTGTGTGTGTGTGTGTGTGTGTGTGTGTGTGTGTGTGTGTGTGTGTGTGCGTGTGTGTGTGTGTGAGTGTGTGTGCGCGTCTTTTTATGCATTTCTCGAGTCTGTTGTGTGTGTTTTCATTTGAGGACTATTTGTGTTGCGTTGGAAAATCGATCACAAGCCTTTAGTGTCTCTGGACGTGTTTCTAATTTGTCACTTTTATTAGCGGAGCGTCTGAGAGAGACGACAGCACCTGCGGCTCTTCCTGCTGGGGCCCCTGGAGCTGCAAAGCTGACTGGCTGGAGAACATCTACGCAACGTTAAAGAGACAGTCCGGTATTTCTAACCAAGTTAGGCACAGTGCCTGAATGCCTGAGTGAACCTGACGACGCACAGAGACGAAATGCGTTATTCATTCTGAATAAATGAGGAAAAAGTCAAACAAGTGTGCGGTAAACCTCTGCGTTATCCAGCACTTGCATTGATTTTTTAACTTTCACAAGTTAGCCAGAGCGTTGGAGATGTGCAGATGTGTTTTTTCTCTGTCTTTTTTTCTAACAAACACTTTCTGCAGTCCTTTTTTTTCATAAATAAGTGTTAATCTAGTCCAAGTCAACACCTATTGACAATAAAAACAGCTTTGCCCCCTCCACGTTATTTTTTAGACACCACCTTCAGAGGATTGAGATTGTCTGGCGAATGTTTAAAGAACATTAAAGACACCACTGTATAGAGAATATTTCAAAAACCTGTTACATTAAAGACACTCTGAGGGTGTGCCTGGAGCTATGAAGTTAGCTGGCTGGAGAACGTTTAAAGAGTGATGATATGCTGAAGGCACCACACGTGTGAGATGGTATCAGCATTAAGACCGTCTAGGGTGGGGATTGGGTAATGGGTACCTCATCCTTTATGCCCTGCTAACAACAATGAAGAACTTCATAGCTCAGAGGAAAGAAAGAAAGAAAGAAAGAAAGAAAGAAAGAAAGAAAGAAAGAAAGAAAGGAAGGAAGGTCTTGTGTGTTGAGGAAGTGTGGTGAGGAAAATAAAGCGTCCTCCAGTAAATTAGTCATGGCCAGAAACCATTAGGCTAATGCTCGCGCTTAATTACCTTCTACGATCGTAAAGTTGTTTACAGCAATGATACACGCTCCTGAGCAGCCTCACCTCCACCCCCATCCCCACCATAGAGCCATAAGCCATGTATACAACAAGTGCCACTGACAGCTTTGGCCAGGCCTCGGGCAAAGTCATCCAAAAGGGCCCCTCACCCCATACACACGATGCAATGAGGACCCAATTCTGGGCCCCCTCTCTCTGTCTCTGGGCCCAGGACAACTGGTTCGTTTGTCGCCCCACTGCCAGCTTCCCTGTATACTGGCCAGACTATGATACCCACAAGATCCCACACAAAATCAATAATACACGCTTTGGGGCAGTCTCATCCCACCCCCCCAATCCCATCACTGCCATTGAGTCATAAGGCGTGTAGCCCCGACCAATACTATGTCACCCACTAGACCTTATGTTCAATTATCTTTCTTCACTCACTCCCAACCCTGCACATGGCTCTCAATAACACAAGCAATGATACACGACCTGAAGCAGACTCATGCACCACTGCAAGCCATGCAGGCCAGACTCCAACTGTTGATTGATTGATTGATTGATTAATCAATGGATTGATATTTCTTATTGACAATGTACGGAGATTCAAATTAATGATACATATTGATGATGTAACTTTGCACGTACATGTTATTAAACCGATAGCTCAAAGAAAGAAGCTTAAAGAACTTATTTCCATTTCCTTAACCTTATCCTACATTATCCAAATCCATATCCTGTCTTAACAAATGACAGGAGCAGTGCTAAAGTCACCCTGGACAATGCAGTCTGATGGAGAAGACGAGTCGGAGTAAGTAGTAAGCAAATTAAAGAACGTCCTCCAACACCCAATGTGAGTCAAGGAAAAGACCCTTTTCACACACTGATTGGTTGTTTTGTCAATCTTTCGTCCTATGAGAGGGAGTGACTTAGGCTCCCTATGACAGTGATACATATTCTCAAGCAGTCTCCTCTCCCTCTCCATCCCCCGCCAAAGTCACAGCGCCACATCACCTATACAAGCCACCACGCTCAATCATCCCTCTTCAATACACGGTTCTCAGTGACAGCCGTGCTCATGAAGTCAGCCAGGTCAATGTAGTCCAAGAGAGAAGATGAGCCGAGCCGAGGAGGTAAGCAAATAAAAGAGCATCCTCCTCCAGTGCACTTTAAATCTGGGTAAGTGTTTCTGCCAACGTGGCAATTACTGGGCGGCACAGCGGAGCGTGTGCCATCGTGGCAGCAGGCCGATCTACTGAAGCAGCCAGCACACTAAACAAGTTGACTATTGAGTGTGGACGGGGGCACGGAGTGTTGTAGTGTAGATCATATTGACGAGCCGAGAGGGGATGAAGCAATCAAAGGCAGCCGAGATGAAACACGCCATCGATGTGGAGGGGACAGACACACACACACACTTCTCCTCCACATACAAATGTGCCCACACACACACACACACACACACACACACACACACACACACACACACACACACACACACACACACACACACACACACACACACACACACACACACACACACACACACACACACACACACACACACACACACACACACACACACACACACACACTTCTCCCCTACATACAAATGAGCCCATGTACACACACACACACACACACACTCACACACAGACACACACAGACACACACAGACACACACACACACACACACACACACACACACACACACACACACACACACACACACACACACACACACACACACACACACACACACAAGCAGATACACACACACAGAGACACACACAAACTTGCATAGCTCCTCCACCATTTCACTCTCACACATGCACACACGTTTCCTCCCTCACATGATACATCTGGTACACTCGCTCTCACAGGCACGCTAGAAAGTGACCCAGATATAGCAGAGAACGACGTCCGCATACAAAAAAAGGGAGCAAAGTAGAGGAATGAGCATGGGGGGAAGAGGGGAAGAGAGAGAGAGAGAGAGAGAGAGAGAGAGAGAGAGAGAGAGAGAGAGAGAGAGAGAGAGAGAGAGAGAGAGAGAGAGAGAGAGAGAGAGAGAGAGAGAGAGAATGAAACAACTTAAGAACGAAATGAGGGAAGAGGTGAGGAAGTAAGAAAGAGTGAAGGAGCGAGGGACCAAGTGTGACAGAGAGGAAGAGAGAGGGAGAGAGAGAGGGCTGAGAAGGGAGGGGAAAGGGAGAGATGGCGCAAGGGAGCCAGGCAGAGAAAGTAAAGTAAAAGAGAGAGAGAGAGGAAAGGAGAAAAAGAGAGAAGGAGAAGAGAGGAGACAGAGAGGAAGAGAGGAATAGATAGCGGACAGGAGGAGGGGGAGGAGTGGAAGCTGAGGCAGGCAGACTGGCGCAGCATGGGGTCCTGGTTGAACGACTCCTGGCTGGCAGAAGCCATTAAACAGCAATGTGGAAGAGGAGGAGTGAAAGAGAGGGGG
>NC_085879.1:11745352-11750352 GCF_034702125.1 Engraulis encrasicolus
CACACACACACACACACACACACACACACACACACACACACAAAAATATGAAACTGTTAGCACTCCTACTGTAAGAATTACACAGGGGTCGTGACATTTGAATAGGAATGTCCTCTCATCCAAGCACGGATGCACACACGCGCAAGCACGTACGCACAACACACCACTTCAGCTCAAGTCAAACTTCGGCTAAGTGCTCCAAAAATAGGAGTGTGACTTCAGCAGCAGTAGCAACCTGCGAGGACCCCCCCACCCTCTCTTTTTTTCCTCTCCTGCCCACCCACGTGAAGAGAAGGCCCCAGAGATAACTCAGAGAGAACTCATTCATATTGCATACGGAGGAGAGGAAAGGAGAGCAGAGAGGACAGAAGAGAGCAGACAGAATGGAAAGGGGGATGACAGAGAGAAAGAAATAAAAGGGAAGAGGAAAAGAAAGGACAAATACTGTATACTGATGTTTACTGTTTTAGTTTTGTAGTGAAAGAAAGAAATAAATAAAGAAAGAAAGAAAGAAAGAAAGAAAGAAAGAAAGAAAGAAAGAAAGAAAGAAAGAAAGAAAGAAAGAAAGAAAGAAAGAAAGAAAGAAAAGATGTAAAATCCAGTTGTTCAGATGTAACATGTCAGCATATCATTGTTAAATTCATTTGCTCTCTTCTCAATCCTCATCCTCCCCCAACACACCCCAAAAGGGAACATCATGACCACATAAACATCAAACTGCTGCAATCCTCAACTGACCACAATCCTTTGTTCACAGCCACACTTGTTTTTTCCCCACAACGTAACATCTTTGTCACTTGAACATAGGAAAAAGAAAGTCAGAATGAAAGACAGAGGACAAATAAATAAATAAAGACAGACAGAGAGAAAAACAAAGAAATCAAGAGAGCAAGAAAGAAAGGAAGAAGTGTGTAGCGCTGATAGAAAGCATTCTGCTGAGTCAATAATGTGCGCTATGTGTGTCACATTCGCCAAATATCTATGCAATCAGATTCACCCTTGGTTCATTCCGCACAGTGCTCAAGTCTCAGACCATTGTCTTGGTTCATAATGCATACACCCAAACACACCCAAAAATGCACGCACACGCACATGCACACACGCAGCAAGGAACTTCCTTTCTACTGCATCTTACAAAAATCCAAAGGAGTAACAAAGGAGTATGCATCTCTGAATACACATACATCCATAGAATACACACGCACACACACACTCACACACTGTGCAACAATTTACATAGCATCTGGCCAAAGAAGTTTACAATAGACATAGAAGCAACAACATATTATGGATCTCTGCACGTACACGCACATGCACACACCGCACACACACACACACACACACACACACACACACATATCCAACACACACACACACACACACACACACACACACACACACACACACACACACACACACACACACACACACACACACACACACACACACACACACACACACAGCTAATGAGGACAGGCCACGTGCATACAAGCATCCATCATGATGTACGCCGACAGAACATGTCACTCTGCATATTAACACATCCCACACATATGCTCCATCACACACACACACACACACACACACACACACACACACACACACACACACACACACACACACACACACACACACACACACACACACACACACACACACACACACACAAACATACACACACACACACACACACACACACACACACACACACACACACAAACACACACACACACACACACACACACACACACACACACACACACACACACACACACACACACACACAAATAGGCCTACATCATTGGCACCCATGTTTGTCTGTCTATAGCTCCCTCTTCTGGTTGTGAATGGCAGTACAGGCCACTTGATCAGCAGGCACTCTCACAAACTCATCTATCAACTTTGACTTGATTGATGATGCCTGGCAGGCCTGGGACAAAATATCAACAAGCCAAATAGATTGCATTGCCAGGTACTTGCAGAGCGTTATCAATAAACTGGTGCCAGACATCGTTTTGTCTATTAGAAACATGCAAATGTGCCACATTGACTTCACACCAGAGATTGGACCACGCCAGCGTCAGCCCCTTTCCACTAATACATTACAGTAAGTACTTACGTATTCAATTACAAGCATTTAATTAGCTATTTTAGTATGTACCGTAAATGTCAAATAACATGATATCTACATTTTAAGTATAGTTCATCATGGTTAAACTAAACACAGTGCAGCTAAACCCTTAGGACTAAACCACAACTTTGTTGCAAATGAAATTAAATAACCCTTGCTTTGGATTATATTTAGCAGTTTCCACCTAAACAGATCCTCTAATGAATGATTGATGAGTTTTTTCCCTCTCAGTATCAAATGTCCTTAGAATCATTGCAGGAGGACACCATCGTCAGAGAGGGCTGAAGAGGAGATTGTACCTCAGCCATCCATGCCACATTTGAGCCGCATTGTGACCTGATGTGACCCGACTCGGAAGTAGCAAATTCCAATTTTGGCCAAGACACCTGGCTAATATCAGATTTTCATATTGTTGTTCTTTTTTTTGGAAACAACAAGAGTTCAAACTAAGAGTAGGCTACATATGCCAAGGTCAAAAGATTGTACTGCACTTCTTATATTCTTTTTCCTTCCAAAGTTGTTTGACCAAAAAAATGATACTGACTTTTTCACTGGCACAAAACAGTCAATTTAGAATTTTTCTGAAGCTAGGAGTCATTTGGCCATACGGTTATCATGAACGGCATATGCTAGTAGTACACCATCTCCTTGGATGAATCACTGTTCTCATCTCCCATCCTTTACTATGCATGGAGCATGGGAATGAGTCTCCAACAGTGGGCTCTAATTATTCAGGCTGTGGCTTGCAGAGTGACTGAAGCTACAGTATAGGCCTATAGCCTTGCATTCTTCTAAATGTAGGAACTAATATAATATAATATAATATCCATGATTTGCATGTGACGTCAAACGTTCTAGTGGACGGCTACTGGACGGCAGGAGTGCCGCATTGATGAATGGATTCCTATGGGACTCGCAACGTTTAGTAACTCATAACGTCACTTAGATCGCCGATAAACTAAACACCGTGAACACCCATTGTGCTGTTTGTTACAAAAACAGATAGGGTTACAACCCAGGCGTGACTTTTCACTGGATCTCAAAATAAAACGAGAAAGCTGAGGTGAATCGCGGCAACCAACTGGAAAACCATCAAACTAGCCTACTCAAGTAGCTGGATGAGCACCACGGTAAGTTTCTCATTTGCCATCCTTTGTATCATCATTTGTCTCTTAATTCGTGAACGCTAGTTAATTTAAGTCTAATGTGCAATTTCAGTGGCTTTTTCTGTGAGGTCAATGTAAGATGCTTTCCATGATTAACGTTAATTATCAGCATCATTACGCTATGATGATGTACACGTATGCTAAGATATTGCAGGCTGTAACATAAACACGGAATTCATAAAGCTCTAGGTGAAATAGCAAGGCTATGACGTTCATACTGTTAAGGTTCAAATGTAAAAATAAACCATGTGTACATCTCTAGCGCTGATTTCCCAAGTAGGCCTACTCTCCAGCATGATGCTGTCATGAAATGCCAATCAATCCATGCTGGCCTATTTATAATGACATGCATAGGCCCACCAGTGTCGATGTTGTTAATATGAAGTCCACCACTTTGTTGTGATGTCATCCAAATTGTCTGCCCTCTGAAAATCAGTCACCACACATCAGAGGCTTGGTTTTGGGAGGTGGTATTACGATTGGAGGGTTTGCAGGTTTCAAATCCCATCCTACACCTCTCCCTTCACCTCCCATCCAGGCTGAAGTAGGCCTATGAGCTAGGCACCAAGCCCCATGCTGCAGGGGACAATTCACTGTGAGTAACGAAGTTGCTTTGGATAAAGTGTCAGCTAAGTGTTTATCTTTCTGTTTCTCCAGATGAGAAGAGCGATGATCAGATGTCATGACCACATTGGATGTATGGAAGAGCCAGAGGTCCAGCACACCAAGTCAAGTTTAGCCGATTTCAAACCTCTTAATCACACCAACTCAATGTAGTAATCAGTTCATTCAATGGCTCAAAGACTTTATTTTAGACACAAAGTACAAATACATTTCAAGGTTTTGTAGGTGATGGGAGGGGATATCTATTGTGGGGTGGACATGTACAATAGACGTGCAAGCACTTATTTATATTAATAAATGGTTATCTGAACTAGGCCTGTAATAGTCAACCCATTGATGCTGGATGCTGTGTACTCGTTGCATTGACCTAGGTGCCTGGAGCGACACAGCATTTAGGCATGACATATTAGATTTTTTTAGATTAAAAATGTGGGTATGTTAGAGCTGAATTAACATGTTCTAATGCAAGAGGATGGTCTTAGCTTTTAAAACTCATATCATGTCTGTATGTGCTTCAGAGACTTATTTAGTTATTTGGGGTTTTTTTATAGGATGAGGACACCTTTCTTAAAAGGGGCATAGGCAATTAGCTGGCATTTTGGTGCCGGCTGAAATGGGTTAATATTATTTACATACAGCACTATCCCCATACCAGTATACCCATGTCACCTGAGATATACATTTAGTGGAGACAATATAATTAGTTAGACTATACTGAAGATTGACAGGCGGTCATGGGTAAGTGGTTAGAGTGTCAGCCTTGTATCCCAAAGGTTGCCGGTTGGACTCCCGACCCACCAGGTTGGTGGGGGGAGTTAGTAATCAGTGCTCTCCCCCATCCTCCTCCATGACTGACATACCCTGAGCATGGTAACCGCCACACTGCTCCCTTGGTGCGCTATTGGGGGCTGCCCCCTTGCACGGGTGAAGCATAAATGCAATTTCGTGCAGTGAACACTTGTGTGCTGTGTCACAATGTCAATGGGAGTTGGAGTTTCCCAGTTGGGCTTTCACAGAAAATGTTCTACGTTGTTGTATTAGTACAATAAAATAAGCAAGACATGTCTGGATGGACTTCA
>NC_085879.1:11757852-11772852 GCF_034702125.1 Engraulis encrasicolus
AGCAAGGAAGAAAGCAAAGTCATCTCAATTCCAAATGAGACCTAAGAAAGGAAATGCCGCTTGGATCAGGTAATGGAAGTGGATGTGATTTACAATTTGCTTTTATTTGAAGTAGGAAATGCTTACAGTCCGTAATCACTAGCAACACTACTGCTGTGACTATGCTGACTTTAAAGGACCAGTTCAGTCAATTTCAACATGCAGTTGTAATGCTTACACTACCCTGGACTTGTTAGTACCAGAGGTTTGTTTTTTTTCTTCGTCAGCCTTTTCCGAGATCTTGGTGATTATAATGGGGGCAGCGCTTTGTTTACATTTCAAAAAAACATTTTTATTCATTTTGAAAAACATCCAAAAGATTATCCAACATTAGCAGACAACTAGCAAACAGCGATACCTTTTGGGAAAATATTTGTAGTAGGCCTATGTTAATTAAAAAAAAAATGTAAACAAACGCTGCCCCCATTAGAATAGCTCATATCTCGGAAAGGGCTTAGCCAAAAAATGTGGCATCACCGGGTACTGACAAGTCAAGGGTAGCGTGAGCAATACAACAGCATATTGAAATTGACCAAACTGGTCCTTTAATAGTGATGGTGAGGGGAGAAACCAGTACATTCTGGAAACTTCCGTCACAGTCCACGGGGCATTTGTTTATTTTATTCATGAATATGTATTTCCTGATGATCCACACAGGAAGGTGAATCCTTCTTTCTTGCTCCTGCATTATACTTTTATAGGTCAGCTTACAGATCAATTGAGCTAGGAACTATGATGTTTTTTGTTCAGGATTTTTTTGTTCAGGATTTTTTTTTTTACTAGCAGCGAATACATTTCACAATTACATTTACAGAGTACAATTACATTTGTCTTTTTGAACATAAACTTTAAGTAAATGCTATGCTGCATGATTAACTTGCCTATGTGCCTATTTTCAATGAATAACTTTTCGACTTAATAGATCTTGTGACATTTTATGTAAAACTATTTTACTGTCTTTACATTTACTCAGGTCAGGACCATCATTTTTATGAACGAACTCTTCTCTCACTGTCAGACTGGCTTGCCAAAAACCCATTCTAGCATCCTCCACTGCAGAAGAAGAAGTTCATCCTCACAGCCATAAATGCCTCGAGAAATCGGGAGTAAAATTAATTGCAGATAACGCTTTCCAAAGTATCTTCATTTTCCTGATCTCTTACACTGACAATGCATTAAATCTCCATCTCCAATAAAACAGTTTTATGGTTTCCTGTAAGCAGTGGCGCATTGTAGATAGAGCAAAAAAGGAGGGAGAGAGTGAGAGAGGGGGGCCATTGAAAGTTCTTCTGTGTGCATTAGAAGCCATTAAAAGTCAAAAAGGGCCGTCTGAATTGCTCTGGCCCACGAGTCTCTGAATAGACCTATCAATCTGGAACCCACTAAGGATTTTTACTTCCAAGATATTGAAACTGTGACATCTTGCAAAAACTGATATAGGATTGGCAACCATGCCCGGAAATTTTGCCTCCTTTGAGGAAAGATAATCAGCTGTGACATATTGCAAATAACTGTGGCAATTGGCATTCACTGTGAAATGTATCAAAACGCGACATCAGCTAAAACAGACTGTGCATCGTGTGTGTGAGAGAAAGAGAGAGAGAGAGTGTGTGTGTGTGTGTGTGTGTGTGTGTGTGTGTGTGTGTGTGTGTGTGTGTGTGTGTGTGTGTGTGTGTGTGTGTGTGTGTGTGTGTGTGTGTGTGTGTGTGTGTGTGTGTGTGTGTGTGTGTGTGTGTGTGTGTGTATGTGGGTTCACTTTTATGTCTATGTCTTTTTTTATAAGCTTACACGCAAAAATGTGTTTGTGCATATGTGTGTGTGCAGGGTGCGATTTGTTGAATAACCAGAAGGGGGGATATGTTTCAGATTTTAAGCATTATAAATGGAGTTACATGCAGAAAAAGTGGCAATATCAAAACCAGAAGGGGGGACAATCCCCCCATCCCCCCTACAAATTGCTCCCTGTGTGTGTGTGTGTGCATGCGTGTGGGCGTGCGTGAGTTCATGTGTGTACGGGGGTACATGCATCTCTGTCTTTCTATAAGCCTGTATGCATGTACTGCATGTGTGTTCACACATGTCCACATGAGTGCATGTGTTTTTGTCAAGGTTAACTGATGAGGCGTGTAAGGAGGTCTGTGCTCTCTATGCTTTCACCACCCATGTGTTCCACGTCCTTGCTCATCTGCCTCCCCTGCTATGCACCAGTGAGCTCCAACACACCATTGAACACGTCTCTTCCAGAACAACAGGGCAGCTTTGTATGGTCCACAGGGCTGGACTGGGGTGAAAATACCCCTCTCACTAGCCTGATTATCATCCACTTTCAAATCTCTTCGAGACGTGGTCTGACCAAGAGCACAACAAGTAACATTTCCCAAACGGCATGGTTGACCCACCTCCCTTGGCTAATGGTTGTTTGCTTCCCGACAAGGTGGGAGGAGTTCCCGATTTTTCGGGGGCTCAGAAACGATATTTGTATTGCTCCTGGCCTGACTAGAAGCAACTCTGATGAAGGTGTTGCGTCACTAGGAGGGCACGGCCTGGCTACCCTCTCACAGCTCATCTGCTGTTCTACAATATTATTTCTGCAAACTTTTCTGTGATATTATGGCTCATTCCTTTATCTGTATTAAAATAAACCAATGGATTGCCCCTTCTAAATCTCAAAGGGGAAAAAAACAAGGACTGGCGGCCCAGTAAAATGCCCAGTATGCCAGATTACCCTTCCACTCCTGGTGGTCGGCCACAGATGACACGGCACTAATGGAGCCGCTCAGCGCAGCTGACTGATTGTCATTGTTCCTCACACACTAGAGCACACATTGACATCAGAGTGCAAACGCACACAAGTCAAGTACAGACAGTACACGCACGCACATAAGCATGCACGCGCGCGCATGCACACACACACACACACACACACACACACACACACACACACACACGCACACACACACACGCAAGCGCACGCACGAACGCACGCACACGCACACGCACACACGCACACGCACACGCACACACACACACACACGTAACAACCTCTGTGCTCTCTGACAGTCATTGCACAATGAGGTGATGTCAGCATGTTTGTTCCCTGTTGATCTGTGATGTGTGTGTCTGCTGTCTCTGTGTGTGCAGGCTTATTTATTGTGCATGGGCGGTGTTGGTTGGTTGTGTGTGTGTGTGTGTGTGTGTGTGTGTGTGTGTGTGTGTGTGTGTGTGTGTGTGTGTGTGTGTGTGTGTGTGTGTGTGTGTGTGTGTGTGTGTGTGTGTGTGTGTGTGTGTGTCCGCATGCATGGTAAGTGTGTCTCCGAGTGTTTACATGTCTCTGCTGTCTCTACTGCTGGTGCTGCGGTGTGTGTGTATGTGCGTGCGTGTGTGTGTGTGTGTGCCTGCGTGCCTGCGTGTATGTGTGCGTGCATAGTGTGTATGTCTTGAACTGACCTCGTCTCTGTCTCCAGGTGTGTGCATGTCTCTACTGTGTCCCCTTGAGCAGATGCTACAGTGTGTGTGCATGAATAGTGTGTGTGTGTGTGTATGTCTTGAACTGACCTCGTCTCTGTCTCCGGGTGTGTGCATGTCTCTGCTGTCTCTGCTCCCCCTGCTGCTGCCTGTGGAGCTGCAGGTGCTGCGGTGCTGCAGTTGCCTGATGCAGTCGCTGACCACCGCGCTGCTCCTGCCGGCCACCATGTCCGCATCCGACACCTCCATCCAGCCCAGGGAGAACACAGAGAACACCTGCACACACACACACACACAGAGCAGATTAAGTTTACAGAATATACACACACACAAACANACACAAACACACACACACACATCCACCCACACATACGCACACACGCACGCACGCAAAAACACACACACACGCACGCACGCACGCAAAAACACACACACGCACACACACAAACACACATCCATCCACACATACGCACACACGCACACACGCACGCACGCAAAAACACACACACGCACGCACACACGCACGCACACACTTGATCAAGTGATCAAGCAGATAATGTTTAGAGAATGGAACAAAAATGCTCTGTTACAACCAAGGTGCAATGAAACCAAAAAGGGACGTAACCAGAACCAAAGGTTTCACTAGAACGTCCTGGGAATGAAACATTTCTAGTAGACATACACACATGTATGTAGTAGCCTCTTTCTGCAGATGGGCGACCGTCGACTGGCCTATTCACTCTTTGCCGAAAACATTGAACTACATCATAACAACATTGTTATGACAATGCAGAGAGCCTTAACCGATTAAGACTTCAGCATTACCATTTTGGTGACAAAAGTTATAGGCCTAAGAGAGGCTCTGCGCTAAGGAGTTAATGACACACACACACACGCACGCACGCACACACACACACACACACACACACACACACACACACACACACACACACACACACACACACACACACACACACACACACACACACACACACACACACACACACACACACACACACACACACACACACACACACACACACACACACACACTTTAAAAAGAAGTAGCACAGAGATGAAAGACACGAAAACATACACACATTCCACTTGACAGACACACACCATTCAGTCAGCAAAACACTTTACCAAAAGGCTTTAGAATGAGGTAAGATGCGTATTCTGAATTCCCTTGAAAACGGGCAGCCATGAAGCAACCGCTTTAGACAAATCTGTAATGACCCACAAATACTGCATTGCATGCAGTGGCAAATGCAAAGATATACACGTATCATTCAGACAGTAACAACATTTTAGCATAAGTCTTGGAAGAAGGAAGAAGTTTCTAAGTGCAAGGGAAGATATTCCCTTGAAAACTAAGTTATGAAGCAACCGCTTTAGTCAAATCTGCAGTGGCCCACAGCTTTTCCCCCCTTCATTCAGTTCTCTGCAAATAGTTTCTCCAATAAACAGCAGCACGATCCCTCAGGAACAGACCTCCCCCTGCCTTGCACAAACAGACAAACAGTTTACCCTTCAGACTTCATTTAGTGCTTAATATTCTTTTTGATGGACGGCAACACTCAGTTTCCCCTCTACAGACGTCTTCCCTGTGAGAGGACGCGTAAATATTCTCCCCTCTTCTCTTCTGCTCTTCTCTCTCTTCCTAAAAGTGTTAAGCGCATAAGGGGCTTTCTTCACAACACAACGTATATCACCTCGGAGCAGAGGAGAATTCACTATCACCCTTTGGCAAGTTTAATTTAATTTTTATAGAGAAGCATTGAATACATTTGGGCATATATGGGCACATCTATCGTTTTAGATAATTCCTGACGATAGAAAGTTACAATCCAAAAGGCCCAAGCCATGGTTCTTTATTTTATAGTGTCTACTTTATAAAAGAGAGACATGGGCCCATTTATGAAACACAACACATACCATAAACGTTCATTCATTTACTTGATAAACTAAATTGATATTGTATGACACACCTAATGACAATAGTCATAAAGTCAAGTGAAATCAAGTGTTATAAATGGTTATGATATGTGTCATGTAAACGGCTCAAGTTATCCTTTAAATGTACCCATCTTCAAATTAAGAGTTAGTAACTACCAACAAAATAAAACAATCAGATACATATCAAGTCAAACTAGATACACTCAATGTCGCCTAATCTATAAACCCAAACACTTATTGTAAAGAAATAAAATTCGAGAAGTATAATGTCTGTCTGCTTAAATCTTTTGAGCAAGTTTTATTTAATTACTACGCTTTCAGTCAAGAGACCATTCTCAGGGCATTAAAAACATAAAATAAAATACTGTATTCAACACTTGCTCAAAACAATTTTTAAAGGAATAAATAAAATATATGATCTTGCAGCTGGCCAGCAGGAGGATATTTTAATTCCTATACACATTATGGAAAAACTGACCCAGAAACAGGTCTCCTAACTCCCCACTTTGTCAGGAAATAATCTCTTACTGACAAAATACAGTGATCTACCCAAATAATGTTTCTTAAAGAAATGAATTCCATGTTCTTCCTTTCCAACCCTATTTGTTCTCCCTATAATTCTCCTGATCAGGATGAAAAGACTGACCCAGGTATCAGCCCCATGACTCTACCCTTTGCCAGGAAACAATCTGCACCAGGAGTGTGATGGCGAAGGCATGACTGGACTGCAGTGAGTGACTTATGCAGCGAGAGGGCACGTGCTCCGCAAGTTGAACACTGATGTCTAAATTAAGATTTAGGATTTCAAGCATTATAATTCAGCAGTAGCAGTGTGTGTGTTCTCTCCTCCTCCCTCCCTCCTTCCCTCACTCTCTTTCCCTCCATCTCTCTCTCTCTCTCTGCTGCTGCTTGAATCTCTCCAGTCCTCCCCTCATCTCTCCCTATGAACTCTCTACCCTCATCCTTTCATCCGTCCTCCTCTCTCCATCTCTTTCACTCTTTTCTGTCTTCCCCCATCCCTGCCTGTCTCTCGCTCTCTCTGTTTTTCGCTATGCTCTCTCTGTACTTCCATTCCTCCCTGTGAACCCTCTTTCCCGTAATCTCTCCCTCAGTCCCTGCCCCTGCCTCTCTCTGGCTCTCTCTCTCTCTCTCTCTCTCTCTCTCTCTCTCTCTCTCTCTCTCTCTCTCTCTCTCTCTCTCTCTCTCTCTCTCTCTCTCTCTCTCTCTCTCTCTCTCTCTCTCTCTCTCTCTCTCCTCCGCTCTCCCCTCCCTCCTGCTCTCCAAGACAGATGGAGGGCTTTCTGGTGCATCTCATTAAACTTTCAAGCCATGATGTCATCTCTGCTCAGCACGTGCCGGTGCCTGTGCCTGTGCCTGTGCCGGCTGCTGCTGCTGCTGCTGCTGCTGATGGAGGTATCCCAGAGTCCTCTGGGGTAACCACCCCACTCTAAGGCACGTGCATAGGAGAGGAGGACAGAGTGGATAGAGGAGAGTGGAGGAGAGGAGAGGAGAGATAAACAGGGAGGAAAGGAGGGAGAAAGGGGGAGAAGAGGAAAGGAGAGGATGACAGGAGAGGAGAGCAGAGGAGGGGATGATATGAGAAGAGAGAAGAGGAGAGAGAAAAGGGGAGGAGAGGACTACGTTGGGGAGAAGAAGAGGAGATGGAAATGGACATAATGGCAGGACAGAGTGGAGGATGGAGAGAAGACAAGAGTGGAGGAGAGAAGACAATAAAGGAGAGGAGGACCGCAGAGAGAGGACGAGCAGATGTGAAAAGAAGAGGAGAGGAGAGGATAGGAGGAGGAGGAGGATAGTTGAGAATAGGGGATAGAGGAGGAGAAGAGAAGAGAAAAGAGAAGAGGAGAAGATAGGAGGTGATAATGTGTGTAGCAACAGCATTCTCCAATAGCATTCTCCCCCATCAGTTGTTGAGGGGAAAAATGCTTCACATGCTTCACTCCCCCTTCACAGCTATGAATTATGTATGTTGTGGTGTTCTTGTATGGTTGAGCATGGTGGGCAATGGCTGTACATTAAGTCTAAATCGTGGGCTTAATGTCTTTGTGGGCCACATTGTCATTCTCTCTGTTACCCTCCTTCTCTCTCTCTCTCTCTCTCTCTCTCTCTCTCTCTCTCTCTCTCTCTCTCTCTCTCTCTCTCTCTCTCTCTCTCTCTCTCTCTCTCTCTCTCTCTCTCGCCCTGACACACAGATGAAAGCATTGTATTTGTCTGCAGTATACACAAAAGCGCACCCCCACACAAAGACACCAACACACCCACAAAAAGGGTTGCGTACACACAAGCACACTAGCCATCTGAATCTATAGGCTTGAGGCACTTTTGACACTACGAAATGGCACAAATAAGAGTGGAAGCCTCAGCAGGTCCACACAATTTGGTAATAAAAATATGTCATGCTCTATCAAGCCACTAGGTGGCACTCCAGCAGCATAACCGGTCGTTTCCACAAACAACCCCAGGGTGGCAGCGAAGCACTACTTATGAAGTCAAAGACGCTTCTCCAGTTCTTGGGGAAAACACACGATTCTTGGAGAAGCAAGGAAGAGTACCATAGGGAGAAATCATACATTCCTGAGGATACTGTATTTTAGTCTGCTTGATGACAATTCATTCTATCATTTTTTTCCTACAACAAACTTTGTATAGAACTGCTAAAATATCAAATGTGTGTATCTTGACAGTGTAATATGCAATGGAGTCGGAAGGAAGTGTGCTGTGTATTCCTGTGTCTGTGCACTACAGGAAGTTTCACTGATGAGCTGATGTATCTGTCTCTGTACTCATGAGTCATGGGTACCCATGTTTGTGCACTCATTTCTCTTCTCGAAAATCTTGTCTGGACAATAATAAGATCTATTGAATGCGTTATCTCGGTTCTTATTTGCTGACAATTCTGCAACTGATTTTTTTTTTTTTTCTGCAACTGAATTTATCACTGTAATATCACACCGCTCTGAACTGTCTGTCAGTCTGGCGCGCAAACCTACAGTCAGGTCAGTGAATTAATTGCACGAATAGCCTACCCTTTACGAGGGTATACACTCTCCACTGAAATAAACAAATAACTACACAATAACATGAAAATCAATTAATATAAGGGGCGTTCCATTTAATAGACTTTTAGCACAGTAGGCTATGTTTATATTTTGAAGCCCAGATCTGAAGAGCTCTGGAAATTGGAAACATTTAAAACTGCTGAGGAAAGGTCCGCTTTGAAGGAGAATCAGCTATTTGTAATATCATGAATAATTTACATGAACTGGAGCTGTGGGTGAAAACCATAGATGGTAACCTCAAACTGAATATTTTTGCACAGTTATGTTCCATTAAACATCAACACACTCTTTCTCTCGCTCACGCTCTCTCTCTCTCTCTCACGCACGCACACACGCACGCACGCACGCACGCACGCACGCACACAAAGAATTCTGTGGACCAGCACCACAGAATGAAAATCGAGCACTACAAATTCTTATGACAGCCGCACATACAGTGTGGTGCGTTGTGTGTCAAAATGGCAAAAAGTAGACTTAATGTAATAAACATTAGTCTTGTAAGTAAACATCACGCAGGTGTCAGTTACCTGAGAGTCCAGGTCGATGCTAGTCCTGGGGGATGGGACTGAGTCTGGGAGGAGTCTTGTCCTGCAAATTGAAGAACAATGAGAGGAGATCATTATTTAAAGACAACATTCATAGTTATCATTACTTCAAAAGAACCTTCGAGAAATTCAGTTTGTGGAAATCAGTAATTCATTAGGATAATGTAGCATATCACAACTCGAAAAGAATGCTTGGTGAGATCATTAGCCTAATTGAAGCGAACATTTGAGAAAATGTGTGGAGATCATGACTTGGGAGACTATTCCTTAGATCACCTGTGGTGGTTAGACAGAGCAGTGGTCATGTTGTTTATGTTCCAGAACCAATCAAATAGATATGTGAATCTTCTTGAAAATATGCATAAATGAATGCTGTTACAAGTAACAAGAATCATATGTCTATCAAAGTCCTGATGCACAAGCCCTCACTAATGCAGATGCAGGTGTGAGGCAGGAACATTGTCTAAAAATCAATATTAATAAAACACAGCAGACTGATTACTGTTTAATTTAGTCTTTTTTCATTTCTGGAGCGAAGTGCGCATTTCGCCAAGCACCTCATCAGGTTTACTCTGTGGCAGTAGCATATATTCACTGTATGCTAAAGCTAATGTTTTTATCGGCTTGACTGCATTTTGAGTGGGCTGTTTAGGTTTAGATTAGGCGTCAACATCCGGTGGATGGTGTTTCTCAGGACAACAAACTCTCTTGATCTTTCTGGTCATTCGGTTCAAAGTTCCACCTCTGCACTGTGCTGCTGTGTGTCTGGTGGTTCAATGTAGACTGAGCTTTGATTGGGTGCAAAGTGCTGTCTGGCCATTAGGACTGCATTTAGCCTGGTGGGTAATGGCTTCCGGGATGCAATGTAATGGGCGGAGAGAGAGGAGACGGAAAATAGAGAGAGAGAGAGAGAGAGAGAGAGAGAGAGAGAGAGAGAGAGAGAGAGAGAGGGGGGGGAGGTAGAGAGAGAGAGAGAGAGAGAGAGAGAGAGAGAGAGAGAGGGAGGGAGAGAGAGAGAGAGAGAGAGAGAGAGAGAGAGAGAGAGGGAGTGAGAGACCCACCGCAGCTTCACATGGGTGCTTCCTTTCTCTGGCTGTCGAACATTAGCCTCCTCCTGCTGCTGATGGGCTGTCTCCTCTCTGATGGTCTGAAGAGGGAGAGAGGGGGNGAGAGGGGGGGGGGGGNGATAGAGGGAGCGGGTGAATGGCATTAATCCACTTTTGCAGACCTATTCAATTTCAGATCTTCCCTTGTTGTTTTCTAATATCAGTAAGAAGAAGCTATTTGTCTTGAAACCTGTATCGAAAAGTGTTCAAAACACCATGTGTGTCCCCGAAAAAGTCATACATTTAAATGTACTTCCATTTCTGAGTGCAGGGCTAGCCCAAGCTTTTATGGCGGTCCTAAGCAGAATTTGACTGGGACTCCCTACTCTTTTCATTTTCCTGTTGACACAGTTTGTCCTGTTTTGAATGCAAGACGCACTGGCTACACAATGTGGAGTGTTTTGACAGGTGTTTGACAGGTGCTGTCTGAAATGGCTTTGTGCATGTGTCACCTGACAACAAAGGCCCCTGCACAGTGCATACACAGTAGGTGTCTAGCCTGGGCCCGCTGATATTACAAGTGATTCTGCACCAAGTAGTCAGCTTGCCCAGACTGTCTTTGCCATTTTATTTTCATGTCATTTGCATTACACTTCGCTGATGTTTTTATTCAAAGCAAATTACAGTTATAGATAGGGTATTGGTTAAGTTCCCTGGTGCAAATGTGTTATAAGCTGCTTTTCCCAAGGGCACTTCAGCCATTGCCTGCTGGGGAGAGATTCGAACTTGAAACTCTCTAATCCACATTCCAACTCTCCCTAACCATTAGCCTACCACTGCTCTCTGAGAAAGGTAGCCAATGGAACATAACTTTAACTGTGATTAAGGTAATCTAGTATAATCTTTACTGGTATTCTTTTTTCTCATCTAGACATTTCAAGGGACCCCATTTTAATCCCAGGTCAGCTTATATGGGGCTCCAACTCCAGTGTTGAAAAACACTACCCTAGCTCTGTAGCTCTGTTGATAAGTAGGCTATATTGACAGTACACCGTCAACACTAATTCTTCTTCTTACCAGGTAGTTGTTGTTGATGAATCCTCCTGCGGGCCCCATCATGTCGTAGCAGAGGGAGGAGTTGGAGGGAGAGGAGGCGGCCGAGGATGGCACCGGCTCCACTGAGCTGTCGGACACAATGCTGCTCGGACGCTGCGAGAACACACACATTAGAGCGATAAATTGATTGACCATTTTACAGTTATCCCTGTAACATTACTAACCTGACTCTCGCCAGATGAATGCTATGCATTGGCCTGCGAAGCCGTGGTTTTATCAAAAAAATCCTTGCACGTGATTGGGGAAACCAGTGAGGTGCTACTTTAACTGCTGACAGATGTGAAATTATTGTTGACATTAATAACAGAATCGATGTCGATGAGTCCATGCGAGCGGCATTGTTGTCTGAAACAACTGTGGCATTTCACCTCTTTTTCCCTTCTCCACTACATAGTACATTTAAACTTTGACTGCGCCACATCTCTGAACATCCTGTGATCCTGACTGGTTCTGCATGGTGGTGGCGGTTCCCGGCAGGGCAAATCTGAAGGTCCTCCAGACCAGGGGTGGAACTAAACATTATTCCCCACCAGTCACTGTGGCAGGTTGATTCTAAAATCTACCAGTCACTCACAGGTGTTACCAGTTCATATTCAAACGTTCCAAACATTGTAATGCCAAGTAAGATCATTTTATGATCAATACTTTGGTTTCAGAGGTCAGAGGTATTGTGATGCCAATAACTCTTTTCTTTAACAATTTGCTTAAACCTTTGATGTTGGATGTCAAGGTGACAGGTGGATGACATATTTCACCTGCCAAATGCCAAATTCACCTGTCATTGGCAGGTGGACAGGTGCTTATTTCCATCCCTGCTCCAGACTCTCGTGTAAGCTCAAAAAGCTGAGCAGAAATGAACAAGGGTCTGTCAAGAGCCCCTGACACCCCTAAGTGTGCTGAGCTGATCTGCACCACATTGTTGTACAAAGTCTATCAAAATGTTCAGTGGGACCTGTCACGTCTGGACATATTACAAGTATTCTGACCAGTACTGAATATATAATATTGACTTTCTCTAAGGTGGATACTCCTTTTTTTGGTTGATTAACAAATGGGCCTGCCCATACCTCCTTACTACTGCACATTTTATTTTTAAATTAAGTCAGTCTGGCCAAGAAGGCTATGTCTGCCTTTCCCTGACAAAGGTGACCGACAAAACACAAGCACTATATCTAGTGCAATTGGAAAAGCGTCAGCATATAAAGCGTATATTTTAGACGGGTACAGGTCTTTTCGTCGAATGGATTCTTGAGAGGGGACCATTCGAACAAAACATTGGATCATTCGTATAAGGCAGGGGATCTTTCGTCGAGGACGTTCCGTCTACCGCAAAAGCCTACGAAACATCCTTAAAATTGAACTAAAGATCCTTAGGTTTGAACTAAACGTCCCTTCAGCCTGCCTATATTAGAAATGTAAATCAGCTTTTTTAATGCTCATTTTAACAGGTTTTCTTCAGCCTGCCTATATTAGAAATGTAAATCAGCTTTTTTAATGCTCATTTTAACGGTTTTGTTTATTTAAATATCTAAATCAGCTGTTAAGTTTTGTTTTTTGTTGATTTAAACATGTAAATCTATAAATAAAATGTACTTACTCATTTTAACTGGTAGGCCTATGTTGTTGGTTTTTTTACAAGCACAGCCTTGTCGCTTTGAATCAGGGCAGCGTGCGTCTAGAAGTCCTGACCACTGCACATTTGGTTGTCATGCAGCGACTTTCCGGTAACTTTTTAGATGAAAGCTTCTAGCTACCGTCTTCTGGGGGTCTGGAATATACCTACGTGTGGAGAGTAGGCCTATAGCTTCACTATTCAAATTAAATGCAAAGCACCAGCAACAAGAGAAAGCTGTCTGCCGACACTCTGATGTTTCTGATTCTGAATGACAACAAATAGTTCGCGCATGAGCCAGAAAAGATACAACAGTGTCGGAAAACATAGCCTACAGAATGCACCCATGTTAAATCCATGCTACAGTTTAGAGAGAGAGAGAGAGAGAGAGAGAGAGAGAGAGAGAGAGAGAGAGAGAGAGAGAGAGAGAGAGAGAGAGAAAACGTCCCTTCAGGCTGCCTATTTTTTTTGTTGGAAATCCTCCTCCAATCCCTTCAAGCCTTCAGGCTGCTTATTTTGTAAATGTTTAAAAATGTAAATCAGCTGTTTTTAACGCTCATTCTAACGTCTTTTGTTGATTTAAAAATGTAATTCAGCTATTTTTCACGCTCATTTTAACTGTAAAGGCAATAGTTTTGAGCAATTATTTTATTTGTAGCCTATTAGGCCTCTTTATTAAATAAGCTGGTAGCTACCTATTTTGGCCTCGTTATTAAATAAGCTAACTGCCTATTTTGTTTTGGTTTTGTTAGAATTCCTCCGTAGTTCTACTTGTCAGACGTTGCCTAGAACTACTTGTAATTTGCACAGTAAGTGGCACAGGGGGTAACGCTGTTATCTCACTCTGGAGGAGGCAGAGGCAGTCCGTTACGATATAGTATATTTATAAAATAGGCTATAAAATAGGCCTAATGATAAAAAAGCAGCCTGAATTAAAATTATAAATTTATTTTAAAAAATTAGAGACGCACGCACGCACTTTCTACATGGTTAGATTTTTGTTTTCATTGCATTGTGGTGGTAGGCACACAAGTTTGATAAAATATAAAAATAATAGGCTAATAAAATAAGCAGACTAAACTAAACATCTGCCCAGTTAAACGAAAGGTCTGCATGGGTTGAACGTAACGTCCTTAGGTCTTCTACGAAAAATCCTCAGGTACTGCACGAAACGCCCCATGCCTTCTACGAATGGTCCAACGTTTTGTTCGAATGGTCCCCTCTCAACAATTCATTAGACGAATCGTCTCGAATTCTTTTAGACACACTGTTATCAGGTTTAATGTAATGATGCGAGTGAATGAGCCATTATTGGAGGGACTTTTGGCTAAGTCCACCTCTGAGAAACCAGTAAGTATGTGAGACTTGCCGATCTTGGCTACTGTGTTCACTTTGGTGCTAACCAGCCTTATACTGCAAGAGATTCAGAATATCTGATGCATGGTCACTTGTGGTCAATAACAGTGGAAGATGAAGGAAGGGCAGTGAGAACTGAGAGCTAGGATACGTATGGGAGGTGTATATGCTTATTCCTCTAACTTACACCAAAATAGTGAAGGCACAACCAAGCATACAGACTCATTCCTCTAACTTACACCAAAATAGTGAATATACTTCATCACATGATGTGACTGCTCAATAATTTTTACAGCCTCAGTTCCTGTATTGATTGCGTGTGCTGTACGTTTTCCCAGTATTGATCGGCTGGCAGGCTAGCCGTGCGGTAGGGCTATATGAGAGCCTTAAACACTTGGCTCCTTTCTGTCAGTCCTACAGTCACTGTAACCCCCTCAGCTCCTACACACACACACACACACACACACACACACACACACACACACACACACACACACACACACACACACACACACACACACACACACACACACACACACACACACACACACACACACACACACGTGCATGTGCATGTGCACGTGCACACGCACACACACACACACACACACACACGCCTGCATGTGCACGTGCACGTGCACACACACACACGCACGCACGCACGCACGCACGCACGCACGCACGCACGCACGCACGCACGCACGCACGCACGCACGCACGCACGCACACACACACACACACACACACACACACACACACACACACACACACACACACACACACAC
>NC_085879.1:11782852-11797852 GCF_034702125.1 Engraulis encrasicolus
GGACGAGAGGGGGGGAAGCATAAACATATCATCGCAATTATCATTGCCATCACACACCCTCCTGGGCATGTCTGTCATCAGCGCTCTCTCTCTCTCTCTCTCTCTCTCTCTCTCTCTCTCTCTCTCTCTCTCTCACACACACACACACACACACACACACACAGACACACACACACACACACACACACACACAGACACACACACACACACACACACACACACACACACACACACACACACACACACACACACACACACACACACACACACACACACACACACACACACACACACACACACACACAGCCCTGTTTTGACTAGAAAAGGTCAGTCACACCTGTTGTGCTGATCTGGCAATGGGTACAGTCATAGTGCTGCTGGGTGTTAAAGCTTTCCAAGAAATTGGGCAGCCATATTCTGCATTTTTTATTTTTTGTCAGTTCTGCCTCAGACAAAACAATGAAGTGTGTTATATTCAGAGTAGGAGAAAGAAATAAGAAATGTATCTGTTGAATGGCAGTAGTTTCAACCGACAGGTAGGCCTACTTCAGGGAGGATGTGCCTCCACCCTTATCATGAACGCAACATTACAAATAACTTGGAAGACATAACATGACTTTTAAACATGTTTTCTCAAAGTGCTTTTTTTTTGGGGGGGGGGGGGGTATTCTGAAATTGACGATACTCCAAACACACTTGATTACACAAACAAATGAGTTATTTATGAAATGTAGGCATACACAATGACAAGAGACATTTTCGTCAGATGAGTAATATTATTATAATATGCTCAGATGATTGTTTTATTTGGTTAAGTCACATTGCAAAGTCGATTCTTTATACCATGATTCTGCAGTAATATCGTTCAGTAGGCAATCGCATATTGTAGTGTGCAATGCGTATGATATTTATCTTATTTCCACATTTACACGTCGATGTGTTATACCCTATAGCAGGTTATGTTGGCCATCCATCTGCCATGAGTCGGCAAGGCAAGGGGAATAGCAAGGCGGCGGTATCCCAAAACATTACATCATAAGGCAGAGAGGTAGATGTCATCCTAGTCATGCTGCTCTGTATTTATCTTTCTCGTCTCCTTTCTCTATCGTTTCATCCCCGTGTCTCTGCCGTTAGATCGCTCAGATCTTGGGGTGAGGTTGTGTTGCAAAGACCACAAAAACACTTGTCGCCAATTCTACAAACAAGTTACAGTAGCCTATTTGTCGATGGAGATGATGAGGTAAATTCGTCCCCGACATCCTAACGCCCGTCCCCTCCCAAGTGATGGAGCAAAACTGCGCATCACTTCCACCGTTTGAAAACAACTTGTATAGGAAAGGGACAAAAAACGCTTACTCACCGCTCACGACCTCCGTGTTTTGTGCAAGTTTATCGCCCGGCTGACCAAACCAGCTTAGCTGCTGCAGCCGCAAAGTGACACCCTCCTCGCGTTGTGTTTCCTCCAATGTATGATATCACATCACTCTCCTCTCTCCTCCCTGATGATCGAGCGAGCGCTGCTCACGCCGTTGCGTGCTCCTACGCGGGTACGTCAGCCATGTGTGCGCGTTGACGGAATGTCACCAAACAAACCAATCACAGCGCGGAGCGCAGGGCAGCGTTTCCGCATCCACCTCTCGTTTTACTAGGTAATAACAGATTCCCTGCACTGCAAAACAATCCCTCAACGACAGTCCCATCAGTAAGGTTAAATGGATTATTATGCTATAGAGATTATTATGTTTGAGTGTAAAATGGTCGCAGAAGACTGCATCACATCCATTTTCATCCCTGAACTTATATTTCAAGAAGAACCCCTTTTTCTCTTAGAGGGAAGATGTGTGAAGTGCACAGGGAGATCTCAAATGGAGATATTGCCTGTAGACATGCAAAATGAGGGGGAAACATATCGATCCGACAGAGCAATAAGTCATATCAAATTGCACGACACTGGCCGTCATGGATTTAGTTACTGGGGAACTGGGTATCGATTCCTTTCTGAATGCAACTCAGGAAGCTGTGATCTCTTCAAAGTGGGTTCACAAATCAAAGCCTGCTCTCTCGCTGTCAGAGGCAGCACTCAAGTGAAGGATGGGAAAGACATCATTAGTGGCACACAAATGCTTTCAATTAGGAGAAGCTCAGCCATCCATTTCAAATGGTAAAAATAGACTTTTATTTTTTTTTTTATTAAAGTTTGTGCGTTTTACAAAATAAGTTTTTGTAGCATCTCACATTCAGGATGGCGTACACACAGAAGAATATGTACTTTTGACACATAAAGGCACATCTCAACATCAGTTTTTTTTACGGACTAATGCAGTGACCTCAGGCTAAAAATAAAACAAAACAAAATACAAAACACAAATCTAAACTAAAACAAAAACCTTATCCAAAGCTGCCCAAAGTTTTTCCACACAACTCCCCTCATGACCAGAAACGCATTTACATTCTTGGGGAAGATGGGGAAAGTCCCACCACATTAACTCAACAAAGAGAATTACGTTTAACTCGTACGGTTCCCATTACCTTGGTTAGAGCAATGAATATTAAACCATGCACTCACTTAACTCACATTACATCGTTCAATCATCCATGCTTTACACATCACAAGGCTTTACTCTTTTAAAAAAGAAAAGGCAAATAAAAGCAAAATAATTAATCACCATAAGCCTTTGTTGATCTTACAATATTGTTTGGGAAACAGACAGGGCCAATACCAAGTGCTTTCAATATCTTTTCTTTGGGGAAACAGTCTCTTTAGCCCACTTCTTTTCCACACAATGTGTGTCCAACATCAAACAAGCCAATACATGTATTGACAAGCATGTGCATTAATTCTTTCTACACGTTTGATATTTACAGAATAAGGTCAGCGTATTGTATGTGTCAACAGTTTGTATGAACTTGTGTGTGTCCACTCAAACTTTGCTATTGTTAGTGTCATGAAGTTATGCTTGTTTTGTTTTTTGTGTGCGAGTTTCACAACAGGTGCTCTGCACGGTTCTGCTCCAGAAAAAAAAATGTTCCAAAAGACACTCATCTTTTCCTGAAGAAAAAAGTGTGCAATATGAAATACTTGCTACACTTCTGTGACAATATTCTCCATGCACCAATTTTGTCTTCAATACTGGCCTGTGTTATGAAGCTTCTCATCTTTTATTTGTGTGCGAGCTTGTATGTGTATAGGCGTGCGTGTGAGTGTCTAATGTTTCTGTTTGTACAGTGCTTATGCAAACCCCTATGTTTTTCTGCATGCTTGTTTCACTGTGTCTTGTATTTGACCCATACAATCCGTATGTGTGTATGTGTGTGTGTGTGTGTGTGTATGTGTGTGTGTGTGTGTGTGTGTGTATGTATGTGTGTGTGTGTGTGTGTATGTATGTGTACTCTGTATGTGTGTTAGACAGTCTTATCCGACCCCTATGATCCATGTCTGCTTGGTGTGTGTGTGTGATACAGTTATCCAACCCCTATGGTCCACTTGCTGGGTGCGTTGTCAGCACCGGAGAACGAGTAGAGGTGAGTGGGCGGGACTCGGAGGCTGCCTGTGCTCTGAGAGTGAGGTAAAGGCTGGACTGGCCAATCAGAACGCTGACGCTGCCCAGTAGGACTCGCCTCTTGGAAGGCTCCGGAGAGGACAGAACCCAAAGTGAGGTTGTCGAGCGCGGAGAAGCACGGGGCAGAACGGATGGAACGCAGAACACGGTCCTCTGAGAGAGAGAGTGAGAGAGAGAGAGAGAGAGAGAGAGAGAGAGAGAGAGAGAGAGAGAGAGAGAGAGAAGAAGAAGAAGCAAAGTCAGAAACAAGACACTTGACTGACGGGCAGCTTAAGTGGATGATTCAATTTCAGGATGACCTTGTGTTGAGGCAAAAAATACAGTTATTTGGCATTTTGACAAGAAATTCTGTTTTGTATGCATGTCAGTAATAAGAGAGCAAGAAAAAAAGAAATAAAGTGAACGAATTAAGGACAGGAACTTTTTTCTTTCTGGCAAATAGCGAGTAGATAGAGGTAGGCATTTGGCATTTGTGCACCTGTACATGTGTGTGCATCTGTGTGACAGAGAATGAAAGAACTTAAAGCATGTGATAAAAAGAAAGAAAGCAAGAAACCATTCCAAGTGTTCTGATACATTATATTCTATATGAAATAGAAGAAAGAAAGAAAGAAACCCATTTCCATCATTACCTTCCCTGTGGCACATGTCCATGAGCAGCCCCTTGGCCTTCTGGTTGCCTGCCGCGGCCGCCTGTCTGTAGAGGTTAGCCGCCGTGCCCAGACACTGCTTCACCCCTACGCCACACTCATAACACTGACCCAGGTACAGCAGACCCACGCTGTCCTGCAAACACAACACAACACATGTGGTATTCCTCAGCTGATCTGTTATCAGCTCCCCCAGAGTTACACTAGCCCCTGTTATTTACATTACCCAATCTGAACTGGAGATGTTGCTTTTTCACGAGCTGTGTTTACGTTTGGTGTATTTTTGACTTGGGAATCAAGTGCTCCTGGCTGTGTTAACTCAAAGCAGGTGGCAAACCTCCGAATGCCACAGCCCCATGACTTTGTTTTGACTTCAAGACTTGTTGTTGTCATTGAGCAGGACAATAGAAGTAGACAACAAGGTCAACATAGGTGAGAAGTAAGCGTGTGAAAATGCAAAATGAGGAAACTGTATACACAAAGCGAAGAAGGGACTGAATACAAGGAGGAAATAATACATAATACATGGTGATAGAAAATGGGCTTTGTGAATAATTGTATATTATTAATACAACAATGTGCTGTAGGTATGTACAGTACGCACAGTGAGAAGTCAAGGGACAAACCCGTAAGAGGAGTGAGGGGACAAAGCAAACTTCACATTATGAGATTGCTCCGCAGCACTGAAGGGACAGCAAACATGAATATTCGCTTGGAGTAAAAACAAAGCCACACAACTCTGTTTTTTTAGAGTGCATTACCATTTGCCATCCAGTTAATTTATTTGGTGAATAAAGAAGGCTAATTGAAATAACCCCTTGCCCCTGATAGGGAAGAAGGCTGCTGAAGAGCACTGACTCACCCCACTTTGAGCGGCCATGCGGAGGTATTGAACGGCCCTCTGTTGGTCTCCAGCTGGCTCCTGTGACAGCAGCACCCCAAGATACAGCTGGGCCTGGGAGACAGAGACATGTAGGCTTAGACTGTTATTGGCCACATTTACATGACGTTTTTAATTTCGAATTAATATTTCAGAATTATATAATTTGATTGAGTGGGTGGAGTGAAGTGTGAACAGTGAATTTGAAGCGTTCACATGATGTTTTTAAAGCGGAATGAAGTTTTACTCTGAATTAAATTGAGTCAATTCTGAATTAAATGTCTCATGTAAAAAAGGCCAGTGTCAATCAACAATACACCAGCAATGCATGTACTAAGATGTTGTTTCTTAGCGGGTGACGGATTCACAGTCATTTAATACATATATGATTCAGTCACATGTGATATGGAGGAGGAGCACAGTCATACAGCACATCAATGGTCATCTGATCCAGTTTCACTACAATGCAAGGTAAATTCAACAGGCATTTACAGCATATGTTCACACTTAAGTTAAGCCTGAAGAATACAAAAAAAGGTATTTTGTGAACTCAAGACACATTAAGAAAGTGGCAATAAACATCACCTTCATCGTACCAAATAATGCGTTTGGAATCGTTAAAACAACCTGGAGGCATTCTCGCCAGTTTCAATATTCACATGCATTGTATATTGGTAAGACTCATAGAACTTCTCCCAGTCCAATGGCAGCATGACAAGGCAAGTCTGTCTGACCTCAGTCAGTCCAGCGGCGGCCGCTGCCTCCAGCAGGGCGATGGCTGTGGCCTGGTCCTCCTCGGCTCTCTGCTGCCTCCTGCTGCTCAGGAGGAGTTTAGCACAGCGGTACTGGGCCTGCCTGTGGCCCGACGTTGCCGCACGCCTGTAGAACTGCAGCGCCTGGAGAGAGGAAAAATGAGGAAAGAGGAAGGATTAATGGTGGCAGTCATAGAGCAATTAAGAAGACAAAATGGTAGGAAAGAAGAAAGTGGAGAGAGAGAGAGAGAGAGAGGCAGAGAGAGAGAGAGAGAAAGAGAGAGAAAGAGAGAGAGAGAAAGAGAGAGAGAGAGAGAGAGAGAGAGAGAGAGAGAGAGAGAGGGGTCAGGAAGAAGGGTAAGAATGTGGGTCAACAGTCCATGAGAGACTAAAATCCCCATCATTCTCCACATCCATACATCACAGCTTCACATACAGGGCAGAGAGGGACATGCACTCTGATTCAAGTGTTCAACATTTGCCATCTAAGGCTAGGATGCACCCAATTCATCAGAGGGGTACCAAATGTGCAGGAAATGAAACATCCAACACTGAGATTACAGACACACTTACTGTTGTTTGCATTGCATCATTGTATTACATTTCACTGTAAAGCAGATTGCTTGCTGTGATGAATTGCTGTGTGACCCATAAGTGGATAGTTCTTACAATGCACAGTGGGGTGGTGATCAGCTCCTACTGGATGTGTGTGTTTGCCTGCTGGACACTAGTACAGTATAACCAGTGGTTTCATTTCTTATTCTCTTTGTTGGACAAACTTCTAGTTGTGCTGTGGCTGTACCGTGTCCAAACTGTGCTCAAACACAGTATTTCTTACTCATTTAGAAACATTTGTAAATGTTTTGTTGATAATTCATTCACTATTTATAAAGGGTTTCTAAAATGTTTAAAGGAGCACTCCTGCCAATTTTCAATGTGCTGTTGTATTGCTCACGCTACCCTTGACTTGTCAGTAGCCGGTGACGCCGCAGTTTTTGGCTCAGCCCTTTCCGAGATATGAGCTATTCTAATGGTGGCAACTTTTATACATTTTTTAAAAAAATGACCATAGGCCTACTCCAAATATTTTCCCAAAATGTATCGCTGTTTGCTAGCCGTCTGCTGACGTTGCACAAGCTTTTGGATGTTTTTGGGAATAAATAAAATGTTTTTTTCGAAACGAAAACAAAAGTTGCCTCCATTAGAATAGCTCATAGCCAAAAACTGCGGCGTCACCGGCTACTGACAAGTCAAGGGTAGCGTGAGCAATACAACAGCACATTGAAATTGGCAGGAGTGCTCCTTTAAGGGCCTGCTCTTCCAAAGTGTTCTCTAAATAGTAGGCCTGGGCAAAAAATCGATGTGATTTTAAAATCGAGTTTGAACGTCAAATCGATTTGTTTTTTGAGAAATCGCGTTATACGATTTTTTTTTTTTATTTTTTTTTTAAATCATCTGTCAGTTTATGTACCCAAGCGCACAGGGCATTGCATTACGTTCGCCACTTGGCGAAGACGTAGGTCTAGCATACCTAGTGCATTCTCTGTGTCTCCTCCCCCATTACATGCACAAACAAACGTTGTGAGTGAAATGGTTTGACAGAAATATAGTGAAACGGGTGAGGAATACGGGCTCCTGTTCAAATAAGGGGACACTACCTCAAATCGTTTTGCCAATGATGAATTAAACAACCTACCACTTTGTAAATTGTGAATGACAGTGTTGTCGTAGCTGTAGGTCGTAGCAGCCGGACTACATGCATGTTTCAATATTTGAAACGAAAACATCTCGCGGAGAAAATGCTAAACAAACTACTCTACCCCTACCACAAGAGTGACGCAAGGTGGAAAGCAATCACGGATGCAATTAGCCTAGAACTGCCTACTACGATATGCTTCCAAATTATTCGGCAGAGAAGAGAGGTTTTCAACATATGCTTAAAGTTTTGGATGCGCTGCTTCCTCGCCTGTATGATCTTAACCAACATATGTGAGTTGAAAGGAATCTCTCTCCCTCCCTCTCTCGCACACACACACACACACACACACACACACACACACACACACCCAAGCAACCGGACGGAGCACTCTCGCGCGCTCTCTCTCCCCCTCTCTCTAAAGCCCTACTCGGACGGGACTAGTTAGGAGACTTGTGGTAAAGTAACCGCGTCTGAACGCGCCATGTCAGTAAATATAGCGGCGATATCGGTAAACTTCGCCGACAGTTTTACCACCTGTTGCAGTCTGGAGAAATTACCAGCTGTAAAACTAGTTCTGATCCTGTGCGAATGCGCTGATGTCTGATTAAATGCATGAAACGCGATATTTAATATACTCAGGCTTGCAAACGTTACCGTCTTGAAGTAAGCATTGTTTTAGGGTGTTGCTCCAAAATGTTTTCGCTGTGTTAACGCAGCAGTGTTCAGATGCATCGACATGTATTCAGACGCATTACTATGGGCTCTGATGGGAAAAAAGCAGGCAATTGCTACATTTGTTCATCTGGGACCTCCATACATACATCTGTACTATAATGCATCATTAATATATTGTGGGGATGGATGGCACGTGACGACAAATCTCAACAGTGCCTGAGGGTTTACCCCTCACATTTTTTGTTCTTTCTCTGAGATGTTTCAATGTAATCCCAATTGGTCATTTCTATTAGCAATGTTCTGAGACAAATTACATTAGGCTATTTTGGCCTGGAGTTCCCAAACTTTACTATGAGCCCTCCACATACAGCCAAGCCCACCCCCTCCCCCCCCCCCCCCCCCCCCCCCCCCCCCCCCCCCCCCACCCCCCCCCCCACCCCCCCCCCCCACCCCCCCCTCCCCCCCCCCCCCCCCCCCCCCCGCCCCCCCCCCCCCCCCCCCCGCCCCCACCCCCCTGACATGGGACGTGCCACACTATTTTGTTCTGTGCACCCAGTCTCACACCTTGATAAAGTTTGTGTATTCCTAAGACCATTCAGGCACTACAGAAAGCACAATACATAAATATTGTAAAGAAAAAAAATATTCCTTTGGGATTTAAGCCTATTTTTAGTTTATTTTGGCTTCTTAGGTCATTCAATTAATTTTGCTATTTTCCCTGCCAATCTGCCACGGCCCTCCTGGCATCCTCTCACGCCCCTCCCAGGCGTCCCCAGGCCCCACTTTGAAAACCCCTGCTATAGGCTACCCCATGTCCATATAAACTGGTCCAGTCCGAGTAGGCTTCACACACACCAGAGGCACCGCCACACAAACAGAGCCTACTTGTCAATCTCTCTGCCAATCTCTCTCTCTCTCTCTCTCACACACACACACACACACACACCCACACCACGTTGGGGCCTAGAGAGCTCAACAAGTTTGTTTTTTGTTTTTTTTGGGGGGGGGGGGTATTGAATCGAATCGTGAATCGTGAATCGAGTTTGGTAATGAAAAAATCTAGATTTTTTTTTCAGGGTGAATCGCCCAGCCCTACTAAATAGTTAAAATATTTTTAATTTTATTTTATAAACTGAACATCTGAGCTAAATCCAGAGACAACGTATCATTTCTAAATATAGATGTGCTATAAATCATAGACTCATCATTGAAAATGCTGCAGACAGATCACACCCGAGACAAGGAGACATCATAGCTGCCATTTGTCAAAGCCCCACGTCTGGCAAAGCAGGAATTGACTCATCCACATTCACAGTGGACCATATGCTGCATCTCATGCTGACACAAGGAAGTATAATTGCTAGCCAATTGCAGTGCATGCATCACATGTAAATAACAGAATCTGAATGAGTTCCCATCTAATAGAGAATGTTTGAAATGTGGGTCTAAGATTTTAAATGCAATTTATTTCATGTTTTTATGAAAATGAGATATTTAGGTTTTTATAAAAGGACTGTAATCTACAAATTCATTCTTATGACCATGAATACTTTCTTGCCCAACCTACCCGAAGGAGTGTGAAAGATATTTAGTATGAGGCACTGACAATTTCACTCCTCTACTCCTCGTTTTCCCCGTCTAACCTCGCCTTAAATTGCAGAGGTTTATTGGGATGGGCTTAGCACGGTGACTTTGCCCATGGTGCGAGCCAAGACCAAACAGTTCAAGTGAGCATAATCAAAACCCACATTTTCCACAGAGGAAGTGTCATCGCTTGAAATGCAGAGTGCCATTAAATGTGCTCCGGTGGCATGGCAGCTGGGGTTGAAATTTGAACCAAGGTTTCTTTCAGGTGACCCTGGGACAAAAGTTAAACATGATATTGACAGAAGAGGTCGCGTTTCATAAGCCAGCTGAGTCGGTTTTGTAATGTTTTCCCTGGATTCACAGAAAATCATATCTTCGAAAACAATCCTGCTCACCCTTGATGTGAGATTAATATAACCAAGCCACGGCAATAAGGTGTGTGGCTCCACACATAAAATCTCTCCTTTCTAAACAATTCAAAATAGTATTAGGGCACTCTAACTGCAAAGATACGTTCATATGTCATGGTTTTATTTGTGCGTGTGTGTGTGTGTGTGTGTGTGTGTGTGTGTGTGTGTGTGTGTGTGTGTGTGTGTGTGTGTGTGGTAATGCATCTACCTTGTTGAGGTTCTTCCGGACTCCTCTGCCCTTCTCATAGCACACCCCGACGTTGAACTGGGCCTTGCTGTAGCGATTCTGGGCAGAGGCCAGGAAACAGCTGAACGCAGCCTCATGGTCCCCAGCCCTCGCACTCTCCAGACCTGAGACACACACGCGCACAGGCAAACACAAACACATACAAACTTTAGGTAAATACAAATAACACAGTCTTCAGTTTGCAGAGGAAGAGCGCAACACTGCTTCTTTACGGTTTCACCACTTCAAGACTATGGTATTCTGAAAAGCTGCACCTGTTGTCAAAGACACTTTCACGGCATGCAGGCCCTCGCTAAACTTTGTGCACGTTGACGATTACAAATGGTGGCCATGACAATTCAATCGTGATCGCACAGGCGGCAATACAGTGACCTGCCCTCAGGCATCATTGATGCAAGAACATGTTGACAGGCATTTCTGGCCAAAAATCTTCACGCTTCACGCTGTTGCCTTTTACATAGTTATTACAATTCAGCTTTATTTTGTTACTCCATTATACATAATCTTGGTTATATTACTGTGATTTTAAATAAAATTCAGCACAAAATTCAGTTGTTAATTGTTTTTTAATAACCATGATTTCAATTTTGACACAAATAACCGTGATTACCATTTTGTCCATAATTGTGCAGCCCTAAGCTAAGTGTACTTAAGATTCAGTTAAAATTCATGGAAGTTTTTCACATCAATAATAAGGGCTGAACATGAATAATAACACATAAACTGAGAGTGTGAACAATCTAGAGGTGCAAAACGTTGCGCAAGACAGGCTGACACACAGTGACTCATACCAACACACACCTTGCACATTAATAATAAATGGAGCGCCTTACCGATGATGTTGAGGATGACCGGTATGCTGCTATCTGCTACATGCCCCAGGTTCTCCGCCGCCTCTGACAAGCTGTCCTCTGGTGTGGCAGGATCCTGAGAAATGCATTCAATGCACTCAATAAAACGTACAGAAAACAAAAAGAAACTAACAGTTCTTCAGGGTGGTCACCTTTTTCCCTTGGTGCTCATCCGTGTAGGGATTCTCAAACTTGTGCAAGAGAGAGGAAATCCAAGGCACTCAAGGTTGCAATATTTGTACTGGATTTCCTCTCTCTCAAACGATAAAAGATACATGTCAGAGAAGAGAGAGAGAGAGAGAGAGAGAGAGAGAGAGAGAGAGAGAGAGAGAGAGAGAGAGAGCGCGAGAGAGAGAGAGAGAGAGAGAGAGAGAGAGAGAGAGAGAGAGAGAGAGAGAGAGAGAGAGCGAGAGAGAGAGCGTGAGAGAGAGCGTGAGAGAGACTGAGAGAGATGGGTAAGCAACGCAAAGAGAAAACGTAAGTATCATACCTGCTCATTCTGTGTTTTAGGTTTGGCTTCAACGCTGTGTACACTGGCATCAGAAAATGACTCTTCTGTGGGACAGATGTGAGAAATTTTAACATCATTCAAGTGGCACATGTATTGTCATAATATTGTCAGTTATTCATCCAATTTGTCAGATGAAAATGAAATGTGTCTTCCCTATTGGTACATGACACAACATGCATGATGTTTTGATTCATACTTCAACGTAATTGAGAAAAATCCATAGATATTCTGCAACATAACATGATAAGGGGACAATCTTTGATGGCTGCAGTGGCAGGTGGTCTGTGAATGTTGGCTGACCTGTGAGGGGTAACTCCTGGCTCAGAAGCGCCTCCTGCTGGTCAAAGTGTTCAGTGACGGCTGCAGAGGAGGAGGAACTGCTAGAGGAGCTAATGCTGCTGTTGTACTCTGGCGCCCCCCTCTGGCGGTACAGGCTCAGTGCACCCGGCAGCACTTGTCTGGACAAGTCATGCTGCCTGGAAACTGGAGTAGCAATGGTTGGGGGAAGTATTAGTATGAAGACATACACAATCCTTAAATTACATAAACAAAAAAAGCATTTTCTTCCAATATCAATCTAGCTGAATCTCCAAAATGTCCTGCCAGAATGATAAAAAGGAATAAATCTAAATAAATCTATGTTATAAGGTCTAGATGTTTCTCTGCAAGTCAACTTTACCTGAAAACTTTCACCAATTACATTTTGAAGATGGCGTGTTCATAGCTTCTGCAATGTCACTTACTGAGGTCTAGCAGGATTCGGTATCCACACTTGCGAATAAGCCCCGATTCCTGGTGGCTGGTCTGACTGGGGCTGGGGTCCCCCACACGGGAGTAGTGAGAGTGGATACGTCTGCAGACTTGCATGAAGACCACCGCTGCTGTACCCTGTCAGACACATACATCACCACCACAGCTGTCAATGTATATCAACACATCATCAATATACATATGTACTGGCCCGATGCATCCACCGGTTACGTCGCAGCATTAGGGTTTGTTTGTTCCGCTTGTTCTTTAAAAATAAATAAATAAATAACAAATATGGTTTGGTCATGACATATGTACTTGCTTAACTACAAATGGACAATGTCATGGTCTGTCATAGCTGCGGCACCTGATCTACGGAATTTCTTGAGAGAGATGAAATTGAGTAGAGTCACAACGTGGCAACAACCTGGTAACACACGTAAACAATAATAATGTAAAGAATCCAAATCATCATTACCATAACAATCATCAGAATCTGTGGGAACATTCATTTTTGGAGCTCGTTTGGGATGGACTGACCAAGGCTTCAGATGCTAACCAATGTCAATTAAGTTAACTAGGAGTGTGTGGTAAACCTATTAATAGTGGTGGCTTCATTCTCCAACAGAAAAAGTCAGAGGGCTCTGCAGGGGTGATAGTGAAAAAAAATCCTGAGCCTGAACTTTTTCCCCTGCTGTAACAACAACGACAAGATACTGCATAGTGACGTAACGTAGGCCTATTTTGACACATTATTCAAACACTTCACAGCCTGTGTATGACCATTATTCAAGCCTGATAGTATAAGAAAACCCTGAACCTGTAACACTTTCTGAGATAAGAATAACCTAATGGCTAATTATTATCAATGTTTTTATTTTTGCAAACTCTGTCAAGCCTGAAATCAGGCATGGAGCCTGAAAACTATCAGCCCTGGCTCTGATGTTAGGAGGTTCACCGCTTTCTCCAAGTTACGATGGTAAGTTACTGTAGTAAACTTTCTCTCTGGAATTACCACCAGCTAGAGTATATAGTAGCTGCTGTTCAGCAATGCATGCTGGAATTGACACTTTAGGACAAACTACTTTAAAGGCAAGACAGCATACCACATGGACAAAAGATGGCGGAAGAACGCTCAAATGAGATGCGTCAAGCCAAGGTTCAGAAAGTAAAAAGCTTGCCACAAATTTGACCCAACCAGTTCTGAGTCAGCTGAGCATAATGAGTACTCAAGGCAGGTAGACCAGTTACGTAGTGAAGTCACCTGTGCTTGAAGGAAACTGTGGCACGGCTTTAACTTGGGAATTAAATTTGTCACCTCTCGAATGAAGTCACTGTTTCTCGTGCAGAATTCAAATGCACAATTTCTGCTTACAATCCACATACTTTTTAATCATTAAAAATGAGGCAATGCTGAGTGAGATATGGTGCAAGATCTCACGGTAACAATTAACTTGACGTGTTCCTTCAGAACACATTCATAGCAGCTGTTACAAAGTCTGCACGAAGCATTCATGATTGGGTCATGAAACATTCATATCAAAACTTTCATGAACCTAGCGGACGGAAGAACAGCAACTTGTCAAAATAAATGCTAAAGCAGCATTGCAGGTTTTGTTCTGAACCCACAATGATTACTGATTTTTACAAGTTGCTGTCCTTTTTGTCTTTCATGTCTATTAAAGGTTTGGTAGTAATGTCTTAAACCGTCATGAATCCTTCATGCAAAGTGTATAACAACTGCTATGAATGTGTTATGCAGCAACACATCAAGTAAAGAGCAACCAATCTCATTATGCTCATTCATAATTCCCATTGTACCTGAGCATGTTGACAATAAAGTGCATTGTATTCCATGTGACTTTAACTCACCCATCCCATTGCATCCAGTGCAGTGTAGCGGGGCAGCCCAGTGTAGTAGAACTGAGATGTGCGTTTCCTCCTCCTCTCCTCCCCTTCCTCCCTGAGAGACAGGAGGACACACGAGAGAAATTAACTAAGAGTGCTGGGGTTCCCTCAGGAAAACTGTTAGCTGACACATTAAGGCTGAGAAAAGTATTGCAGAAAAAATGATTCAGAAAAGACTACTTATGTATCAAGGTAAGTGCAGTACAATTTACATTCTGCACTACAAACTACAACTCTGGACAATGTCCTCATGGCGGAATTTCAAGCGTGAAGTGCAGTTTGTGTTCTGTGTTGTGTGAATGGAAACTTCACAAACTAACGACAAAGTACTGAGGGGAAAGTGAATGACAAGAAGTTAAAATTGAAAGATTCGTCATAGCAATGCGTCAGTACAACGAATGAATGGGGTGACGGCGAGTCAGAGACAAATTGAGAAAGGAAAAAGATTTTGTATTCTCAAATGTGTTAAAAGAAAGAGAAAGAGGAAAGGCAGGAATATTCTCACCTGTTGTCAGAGGAG
>NC_085879.1:11802852-11805352 GCF_034702125.1 Engraulis encrasicolus
AATAGAATAGAATAGAATAGAGTAGAATAGAATAGAATAGAATAGAATAGAATAGAATAGAATAGGATAGAGTAGATCATAGAGTGGATCATATATCTTTTGTACTCTCTGAAAACAGTCACAGCATGTGTGAGGGATTCAGATCAGCTTTGGTGCGTTTGCAGAAAGCTTTGTAAACACGCTTGGATTCCAAGCTGACAGATCCTCTGACTGATCATGAACAGTTGGGAGTCTGACAGAACTTTTTTTTGATGGTGCGTCGATCTGAGGAAAATAAATGGTTGGACTCGTTTACTTATACCTGTCCTGAATCTTGATTGTGTGAAGTGTCTGTCTGTCTTTTGGTTGTTTTATTTATGGCAGAATCACAGGGGAGTGTATGTGAGTTTTTTGATAATCTGACAGCTACTTTATGACAAATGGTCGCTCTGCTATTCTAAAGTGGTCCCTGAAAAGCAACATGACAGATTCTGAGGTAAATGTTTTGGAGTTGTGTTTCTTTGTCCTAGAATGCACACTTTGATGAGCGGGCCCCTGTGTGTGTTGTTTTGGGTGTCTGTGTAGGCCTACATGGTTTACAGCTTCATGTGGGTTTAGTACACATAAAATAAATACCCTCTGGTACTATGGAAATGCATTATGCTACATATTTTTGCAAGCATCCTGTGCATTAGAGCACAAGGTGAAATAAAGTGTAGACATTGTAGTCTGTATTTTCACATCTGAACAAAATTCAGCACAACAAAACTGAGGACAAAGCTGACATTGTGTTTTGGCAAGAGACATTGACTTTGATTTGTCTCTTTTGGCCCAAAGTGTTGCATATTCTGTGGTCAGAAAGTTGTTTAAATTAGTTTTAAGCGTTTTCCTGCTCAGATTGGGTGGAGGGGGTTGCTTTTGCGTCACTGTTGTCGCAAGTAAAATACTTCAGCTGTGACAAGTTGTTTCTCTGGAGTACTCACTTTCTTTTCCCCTAAATTCTCTCATTCCCCCTTTCTCAAGCGCACACAAACTCTCTCTCTCTCTCTCTCTCTCTCTCTCTCTCTCTCTCTCTCTCTCTCTCTCTCTCTCTCTCTCTCTCTCTCTCTCTCTCTCTCTCTCCCTCTCTCACACACACGCACGCTGATCACTTAGCCATTCTTGAGCGCTGGTGTGCGTAACCCATAGCGATGAGAGGTGGGGGTGCTGGTTTAGGCAGCCCCTGTAAATGTCAGCGTTGGGTGAGGATGCCCTTTAAATATGTTTAAGACTCCAAGTATCCCAACAGCCTCCCACACACACACACACACACACACACACACACACACACACACACACACACACACACACACACACACACACACACACACACACACACACACAAACACACACACACACACACACACACACACACACACTCAACTCACCCAACCCCATTCCCGATTTCTAGCTTTTTGGAGAGAGGCTTTTGCTGGCATATTTAAACTAATTCTCTTTAAATGTTTGGCTGAGTTAACTAGCCCAAGGCTAGAGGGGAGACCGAGACCCAAGAACCACAGATACGCAGATGTCAGCAAAGCAGTTGTGGTGAGAGAGAGAGAGAGAGAGAGAGAGAGAGAGAGAGAGAGAGAGAGAGAGAGAGAGAGAGAGAGAGAGAGAGAGAGAGAGAGAGAGAGAGAGAGAGAGAGAGAGAGAGAGAGAGAGAGTTCAATTCAGAGTAATTTTCTGGCACAGCCACAGCACGTAGCCCAGACCTCACAAAATGCTAACTGGAGATCTGTTCATTTTAATGGCCCATATTAAAAATTCACCAAATGCAACACATCCCACAAAATCACACAAATGCTTTTGGTTTTGGCAGTTATGATACGTATCTGCGTCCTTTATTCCCTGCACATGGGTTGTCGAACTGGTATAGTTTTATATGTTTATTTAAGATCTTTTACAATGTTCTGGTAATATGACTTTTCCATGATGCTGTTCTGTCATCTTCTGTAGCCCCCAAGGATGGGAATGGACTGACTGGAGAAGAGTTCTTTGAAAAGGTCAGTAGAATAAACTGGAGGAAACTTGAAATGTTTATTTTTCAAAATGAAATAATCGTATCACAGCACACATTAAATGCAACATATGTCCCCTCTGACTATGTAGACTCTATAGGCCTGGCTACAGAAGTAATAACAAATATAATAGATAAACTGGTGTCAAGACTCCCTTTGAAAATGGTGTCATTCTTAAACTATACCATCACTTTCACTGCAATAACAGTATCACAATACACAGGAAAACTACAGTATATCCCTGCAACCACTCATGCACACACATTACGTAACACGCAATTACACATGCACAAACACGCGTTGATGCATGCACGCACCCACCCATACGCTCACAAACAGATTAATGTGTTGAAGTAAAGCCAAAAATCTTTGGTTCCATCTAGTTTCTCCTCATTTGTTTGTACGAGACTCTGTTTGACACTGTTTCAATGCAACATGCTTTGGGGAGGAAGTAATGGATA
>NC_085879.1:11810352-11822852 GCF_034702125.1 Engraulis encrasicolus
ATAGCAGTTCATGTGTGATGTGTGTGACAGTGTGTGCCATGCACCAGATTCAGACCCAGACCCAGATCATGCTGCCTGACCTGAGCACTCCATAGGGCAGCCCATCAGTACTCATCCAGGGTACGGATGACAGGGTGTGCCCGAGGGGAGGGGGTAGCTGCAGGTGGATGTGTGTGTGTTATGCATCAAGAGCGTGTGTTTGTGCCTGTGTGTGTGTGTGTGTGTGTGTGTGTGTGTGTGTGTGTGTGTGTGTGTGCCCGTGTGTGTGCCCGTGTGTGTGTGTGTGTGTGTGTGTGTGTGTGAAGGGGGGGGGGGGGGGGGGTGTGTGTGTGTGTGTTTGTGTGTGTGTGTGAGAGAGAGAGAGAGAGAGAGAGAGAGAGAGAGAGAGAGAGAGAGAGAGAGAGAGAGAGAGGTCAGGAAGAAGGGTAAGAATGTGGGTCAACAGTCCATGAGAGACTACAATCCCCATAATTCTCCACATCCATACATCACAGCTTCACATACAGGGCAGAGAGGGACGTGCACTCTGATTCAAGCGTTCAACATTTGCCATCTAAGGCTAGGATGCACCCAATTCATCATAGGGGTACCAAATGTGCAGGAACTGAAACATCCAACACTGAGAGTTGTGAGAGAGAGTTGTGCGTGCATGTGCACGTTAGCGACACTACACATGTAAAGTACACCTGTCTCCGATTGTTATGAATGGCTGGTTGAGCACTGAACGGCAATTTGCTGTCATTTTCCATTTGGGAGATAACTGTCACAGCTGCTACTGATTTAACACAGAAGATGACTATCTGATATCTGATAATATGCCTTCTCGCTCCGGCAATAATGGGAAATAAATTGAGAATCATTGTTTAAATTATTCACGTTGTAGGAAATAATGGGCTATTTCCCTGCCACAGATTTTTGTCAAGAGGGCTTTTGATATCAGCGAGTCATCTCGGCTATGTAATGCTTTATACGCTGTAAATACACAGGGTACATTTTTTTCAGTGATAGGTCATTCAGCTCTCAGAGAGTAGAATCAACACTTTGAGTGTTGATGGAGTGTTTAATTAACTCTACAAAAATTACTCTGCACATCACCCGCAAATAAAAAAAATGCGGCAGAACGACCTTAGCTGTGTTATCATTATTCTCCTACTGAGAGGCGTCTGATGTCTTTCATTAGTTCAGCCTCCTGGTTCAGAAAGCTAATTAGACGACCCAGATGGCGGATGCATGCGGTAAGTACCGCCAAGCGGAGCGGAACACTTCCGGCAGACAATTCCAGAAGATTCCACCCCTGGGTGCCTGTCTGCCTGTCTGCCTGTCTGCCTGTCTGTCTGTCTGTCTGTCTGTCTGTCTGTCTGTCTGTCTGTCTGTCTGTCTGTCTGTCTGTGCCCTCATTGAAATTCAGAAGCTTCCACCTCTGCTGAAATATCACCTGCCTGACTTTCTACATATCTCTCCATCTGTTTACTGCTTTGTCTGCTTCTCTGTCTGTCTGTTTCTCTGTCTGCTTGTCTGTCTGTGTGTGTGTCTGTCTGTTTGTCTGTCAGCCTGTGTACCGCTCTGTGTGTGCGGGTCGCCCTCAGTGAATTTCAGAATCTTCAGCTACTCTGTGTGATGCAATATGTCCGTCTGTTTGTCTGTCTGTCTGTCTGTCTGTCTGTCTGTCTGTCTGTCTGTCTGTCTGTCTTCTTGCATGTCTGACCTGTCTGTCTGGCTGTCTGAGTTACCCTCATAGAAATTCAGGAGCTCCCACCTCTTGGTGTAATCCTGTCTGTTTTTCTGGCTGCTTGCATGCCACCCTTATTGAAATTCAAATTGAAGTCCTGGATTAAAACAAACCATGAAGATACTGAATAAAATGTCAGAATATAAAAATATAACATTTGCTATGAAATGCCATAACTTTTCCCTCCCAATTTCCGGTGCGTCTGTCATCACCTAAGGCTAACCTTTTCACAATGTTGAATTATTTAAGAAAGAAGATGAGGTTCTCTTTTGCTAACAAAATTGGTGATTACTTTTGCAGGAGTACTGACATATACATTGTTTGTTGAGACGATAGACTCTCGAATTGCAATAATAATATACATGTCCTGGAGGGTTATCTGTGTTTTCATAAGACCTTCTCACAGAGGTAGAGAAATACTCCGTCTCTGGCCTAAGTTACTTTTTTTAACTTGGCTAAGAGTCAAAAGTTTGAGCCATATTTATTGCCAAGAACTTGAACTTCAGAGAACTAACTGCCTGACACTGTGGATGTTACGGTTATACATTAATCCAGAAATGCTGGCAAAGAGGACCGGGTCATTTGGCTCAAGTGGCTATAGCCTATGGGTTTACCCATCCCACAGATCATTTGAGCTGGCCTGTTGCCTTCTGCCATGCTGCTGCATGTCTGGTGTCTCTGTTTGACTGTCTGATGTGTTCTGCCCTCCTCCCACTACAGTGTCTTGTGTCTCTGTGATCATGTAGGACTGTCTGCCAGTGTCCCTGATCAAAGAATCGTATAGGAGAGAAATATACGTCAGACTCGTTATTGTCCGGTATCGATGTGATGTCGGGTGAACGCCCCTTTTAGAGGCCTTCGGTTAGGAGACCTTCGGAGTCTTGAGGTTGAGAATAAATGGAGTTCCCTTAGCACTGTAGATGGCAGTAGCGCACTTCTTGTGTGAACGCCACAAAACTTGGATGGTTGGAGTTTGACATATCTTTCTCTCCGATTCAATTTGCACTGATGCTGCCCCCTCCTATGTCTTGTGTGTCTTGGTGATCGTGTAGGACTGTCTGGCAGTGTTCTGAATGTTTTTGCCCTCCTTCCACTACAGCAGATAGAATGGAAAAGAGAGAGGAGCTTATGGCCCATTGTTTGCGGTTTCTAGTTTCGCAAGGGAGAGGGGAGTAAATCCCCCTTTATGCAATCCTAAGGACCATTGCATTGAAATGAATGAGACGCATGGACAACACCACATGCCCCTTTAAGCAGACCGGAATCTGTTCACGGTTGGCGCCAATAACAACGCATTAAGTTGGCGTATCTCTATACAGTCTCTGACTACACTGTGTCTTGTGTCTCTGTGATCGTATAGGACCCTATAGGTCCCTAATGTTTTCTGCCTACCTACAACTACTGTGTCTTTTTTTGTCTTTGTAATTGTGTAGGACTGCCTGCCGGTGTGCCTGATGTTCGACATGAGGGAGGAGGGGGAGTCGGACCCGAGGAAGCTGGCCCAGATGATGCAGAGTCTTGGAGTCTTCATCAGCGTCAAGCCCAAAGTCAAGCAGACTGCCAAGGTAGGCCTATAGTACAGTCCGCAAATACAACCAACTCCAGGGAGGTCAGGTATTTTTCCTTAAGGGGAAATTGCATTGTTGACAGATATTAAACACAACCAAGCATGCGCGCACACATGCATGTATGCATGCATGCACGCGTGCACATACGCATGCATACAATACACGCACAGATTGTCAGCACTATGCCCTTAAAATGTGCGAGTTTAAGAAATATTGAAGCATTTCAGGGGCACATGAAAAAAGTTTGTGGTGTACACAAGCAACTCTTCATGATATATTTTACTCACACTTGTCATTTTAAGGGCTGCGTACAATACTGAACACCAAATAAATTATTTTCAACAACAAGACACAAATAAACAATACACAGATACACAAGACCAATACACAGGTCACCAATACACAAGACACCAGCTAAGATGATGCAGAGCCTGGCAGTGTTCATTAGTGTCAAACCCAAGGTTGAGCAGATGGCCAAGGTACTGTACCCTATATTGACCTCATATTGCAACATCTGTATGCTACTTGGTACCTTGGAGGAGGGAGGTAATTGTAATGCTGGGTGGGTAGGGGCAATTTGGCCTGGTCGCACTGCACCTGTGGCCCCCTGGGACTGTGTTTGGTAAACACATTCAGGGGCGTAGCTATAGGGGGGCAAGCAGGGCATTTGCCCCTGGTTCATGGGCCCTCCTGTATCCGTTGTGGGACCCGATCATGACCTTGGCGGGCTGCATGGGGAGGCCCTATCAGTGTTTTGCCCTGGGCTCCTGTGTGTAATTGTCCCGCCACTGGGTACTTTCATTATTAATCCACTCATGTCAAACAGACAGCCAAGGTACCACACCAGAAGCCACATCAAGTCAAGTCACGTGTAGTAGTTTTTTTTCCTTTTTTTTTTTTTTTTAGCTGTATAGAAAAATGTGTTTGGAATGATATGTTGTCCTACATATAGGACTAGGACAAACCATTTACTCAGTAATGCCAATAACCATTGTCATTTTTCATAGTTTTGTTCTTTGCTCTTATTTGTCTTTGTCTTTTGACTGATGTGGATTGTCCTTTACACCTTTCACCTCGTTTTAAATTCCCGCCAACCACCATCGCTTTTCATAGTTTTAGACATTTCTTTGTTATGTATGTGGTCATGTTGAAGTCAACTCTTCTTTGTCTTTCAAACAAACTTAATATTGATTGTCCTTCAGTCCTGTTCCCAGTGTATACGACCTTGGATGTGTATGTGCTTTGTCTTCATCCACAAACTCTTTTTTTAAAGCCTAGTCAGTGGTGGAGAAAGAGCAGGAAATACAGCAATGTCTTGGCTACTGTACATAGTGATGTTTTGGCAACGGTACCTATACGTAGTCTACACAAATGCTCATAAACTTCTTTCTTCTCCCTGACAGTAGTAGAGAAACAGTATCAGAGGAACATAGTGTGTACTGACTGCATAGTGATTAGCTAGATAGCCTAAGTAAATGCTCCTCAACTCTACTAAATGTTTTGTCCCCTTCTTCCAGTCGGTGAAGGTGAAATGGTTGGAGACGAAAGTGGCCAGTATGTTAGCTTGGCTACATAATGATGTTTTGGCTACTTTATGTAGCCCACATAATGACTAATCTGTCACAAACATTTGTGTCCCCTCTTCTTCCCCGTCTTTGGAGGTGAAAGGGCTGGAAAGGAACATAGACAGTGTGTTGGCAGCATAGCCTACACTGTATATCTCATCTCATTATATCATGTATGAGGACATATTCTATTCTGTTCTGTTCTGTTCTGTTCTGTTCTGTTCTGTTCTATTCTGTTCTGTTCTGTTCTGTTCTGTTCTGTTCTGTTCTATTCTATTCTATTCTATTCTATTCTGCATAAATGCTCATATTAACTCCCTTTCATGTTTTTGGCTCCCCTTCTCTCAGTCAGAGCCAGTAAAATGGCTGGAGCGGAACATATAGCCAGTGTGCCACTCAGTATTTTGGCTAATATGGCCTAGATAATGTTGCCTGGCTCCCACAGACCCTTGTGCATTTCCACCCAACTTTGTCATGAGCCATCTGGCGCAAGTCAAGTAATAGATAATACAACTATTTTTTCTCCTCTGCTCTTCTTCCAGTCGGTGGTGGTGAAAGGCCTGGAGAGGAACATAGCCAGCGTGTACGAGGCCAGGCGTTTGCTGCTGGGGCTGGATGGGTCTGATGGCTGTGGGACGACCGGCACCAAGCCTCCTCCCACGTGTGACCCTCTGATGACTGGCAACGGGCTGGCCAGCTACTGGCTCAACATGCTCATGCAACAGCTGCGCCTGAACGACACCGGTTAGTGTGTGTGTGTGTGTGTGTGTGTGTGTGTGTGTGTGTGTGTGTGAGTGTGCGTGTGCATGCGTGCGTGCGTGCGTGTGTGTGTGTGGGAGAGATAGAGCGAGACAGAGAGACAGAGAGAGATAGAGAATAAGTGTGTGTGTGTGTGTGTGTGTGTGTGTGTGTGTGTGTGTGTGTGTGTGTGTGTGTGTGTGTGTGTGTGTGTGTGTGTGTGTGTGTGTGTGTGTGTGTGTGTGTGTGTGTGAGCGTGTGTGCGTGCGTGCGTGCGTGTGTGTGTGTGTTTATCTGAATGCGTGTTTAAATAATGTATGACCTATTTTCATCTGCAGGTGTGATTTGCCCTCCTGATGCTGGGATTAGCTCGTTGCTGTCAACTAAGCCCCGCCCTTCACCCCCACCGGGTCTTACCTCACCCAATGAGGAGGGCTGGGTGGCTCCGTTGAGAGGAAATGACTCCAAACTGGAGAAGGTCAGTTTCTATCAGTCCCACTTATATCTGATGTATAGTGTGTAAAACAAGTTCACAACAATTATTAACAAACATGTACCCACTATTTTTCAACAAATTCAACTACATAAAGCCCTAGATTATATGTGCAGTTAGGTCTGCCAAAGAATATGATTAAATATTTGTCATACATTTATGATAGATAGCTTGTCTATGAAAATTGCAATGTAATTTCAGGTGATGTAATTGATGGAGTTGTGCAATGGATTATTGCTGGTTTGAATCCAGATAGATCATCCACACTAGTTCCAAATGTCCTTGGGAAAGACACCAAATCCATTATTTGTCTGGATATGCTGGGTGTGCTGGCTTGTAACTTGCACAAGAACCATCTGCAGACTGACTGCCGTGATATGAATATGATTATTTAGGCATGAATTCGTACAGCAGTTTGATTTAATCTACTGAGTATGAGAATGATGTACAGTGTGTGACTAGATGGCAACATCTGACCCACTCTTTGTTTCAACAAATTCACTTTTGGTGCCAGTGGAAGGCTATACTTTCCATAAGCAGTGGCCTATACCTTAAAATGAGATTTTTTTTTATTTCAGACTCCAGATTTTGGCAAATTGACTAAACGTATAGGCTGTGAAACACAAGGCCACACTTACCTAATCCATACCTACCCACATCACGTCACTAACATGGGTAGCTCGTTGCACTAAAGGGCATCTCACTTTCTTTCAAGATTGATAAAGTATCTACTCTACCACTCGTGTTTTTGCTCTCCCTCAGATTCCAGAGAATGAGGACCAGCCTGTGTCGACCGAAGGCCAAGAAGCAGGCCACCAACAGAGCTCATTAGAGGCCATGGAGGTCATGGAAATGCCAGTGAAGAACACCACAGTGCCAGTGAAGACCAACGTGCCAGTTAAGACCACACTGCCATTGAAGACCACAGTATTGCCAATGAGAAGAGGCAGCTTGTCAGAGCTGTCTGTCAAGACTAAACCATCAGCCAGAAGAGCCAGTCTATCAGATCTATGCAGAGACACAATCCAAGAGGGTGGGGAGGCAATCACAACCACATTCTCATCGTCAAGGTATTTCTTAAAATGAATTGGTCCAAACAAGCACACAAACAGACAGAACAGAAAAACAAAGGAGGATTCATACCTACCGTACAGTACATACACTATAGACCCTAACAGAAGTGGAGAAACCTGGGTGCCTGGATGCGTACACACACACGCACGCACGCACACACGCACGCACGCACGCACGCACGCACGCACGCACGCACGCACGCACGCACGCACACAAACACACACACACACACACACACACACACACACACACACACACACACACACACACACACACACACACACACACACACACACACACACACACACACACACACACACACACACACACAGACACACACACACTTCAGGCATCAGTTGGGTTGCCCCCTTGCATGAGTGAGGCATAAATACATTTGTGTTCAATGTGTGCTGTGCAGCATCACAATATCAATCATAATTTCCAAAAGGGTCTTCGACCTTTTCCACTTTCATAAGCATTCGTGATCTGAAAGAATAAAGAATGAGTTTAATTCATACACTGTTTATTCACACACGGCCAATACTTGAACAGTAATCGCTCATAGTAATTTTCAACCCTAATGGAAAATGTATACCTGAGAGCATAACAAAATGTGGCACCCTGCAAGACTGAGTGCATATTAAAAAGTCTGCTATTTTGAAAAGCATGTCGTGTATCAAATGCCACCAAAAAGTCATAAACTTATTGTGAAATATATTCATTGAGTGCCAAACTAGAGATGCACCGGATCCTGATTTTTAGGATCCTGCCGGATACCGGATCCACTACTTAAGATCCTGCCGGATCCGGAACTGGATACCGGATCCTACGAAAGGGTTGAAACACATAGCCAACTCGCACACGTGGGCCCTTTTTATTACGTTGGCGCAAACTATTTTTGAGACTCATTGGCTTACTGCCACACTGCCTTCAACGGCCACTTCCAAAGGGTTTTCACTCCATGCAGCTATTGGGGTTGTGAAAGACTAACTGAAAAGCCTAGGCTACGTAAAAAGTAGAGATGCACCAGATCCTGATTTTTAGGTAACTGCCTGATACCGGATCCACTGCTTAAGATCCTGCCGGATCCGGATAGTCTGAAAAACCCTATTATCCTGCCGGATCCGGAACCGGATCTTGGATCCTGTACATCTCTATGCCAAACACTGAAAGCTCTCTTTATTTCTTTTTTCCAAGTCAGGGGCATACTCAGTTCTTTCAGGGAGGAAATTATTGAGCAAATCATTTGGCTGGGTGCTCTTTGGTCCAAGGTCATGCTACATTCAAAAGGGTGAAAGAAGAAGGCCCAAGTCACTACGCACAGGCAATTTTAAAGTCTTTTCTGGACATTTCATTGCTAATAAAGACAATTTTAACTTGTCTTGGCCAAGAAAAATCCTTGTTTCACATTTTAACCAGTCTTTTCTTTCTCTGTTAGATGGCCATCTCTGGTTGACAATAACTGGACATTTCAATAATAATCAATCCTATTGCTTGTAATTATGGCTGCATTCCTTCAATGTCCAGGGAGCTATGAGCTATGAAGGTCCCTATTGAGCAAAGGAAGATGTTTCGCTTGTCCTTACAAACCTAGCAACAACACACACAAATGAATGAGCTTTTCAGAGAGTGTGTATTCTGAATAAACCAAGCAACAATAGTGGTTGCCTATTGTCCTTGTGGGCTTCAGTCTCTGCTTCACACCAGAAAGTCACTCACTGACCTTGTGATAAAAGAGCCTTTGTGGAGGAGGTTTTATTCTACCTCTTTTCTGTCTTTGTCTCTGCCTCTGCTCAAGTCTCTGTCTCTCTATCTCTCTATCTCTCTATCTCTCTGTCTATCTGTCTGTCCGTCTCTCTCTCTCTCTCTCTCTCTCTCTCTCTCTCTCTCTCTCTCTCTCTCTCTCTCTCTCTCTCTCTCTCTCTCTCTCTCTCTCTCTCTCTCTCTCTCTCTCTCTCTCTCTCTCTCTCTCTCTCTCTGTCTCTCTCTCTCTCATATAACATCAAATGTTATGCACAAAACTAAACCCAACCCTAACCTAACCAAACTTAACAATTTGTAGCAGTTTGTGAAGCTGTTGGAAAACTATACCATATTGATGTAATGGGGTCAGTAACATAAAGTGTTGCCAAGGTCTTTTATACATCAGATATATCAGACCTTGCGAGGTTGTGATGCGCCATCCCACGTTCATCTGTGATCACATCACTGTAATATTAAAACAATGTCAGTGCTTTTTTTTGTTGTTGTTCTTTACAATGTGACCACTCCTCTGCATCCCAGGCTTCTGAAAGCAGACATGGAGCTTGTGAACAGGAGATATGACAGGAGATGCAGCCTGAGATTCGTGCCATCGTTGGAGACCTGCTCTGATGCCAACAAGGATGAGGTACAGTGGGAGACAGTTAGTAGTGGGGAATACAGGGGAATGATAATAATACAATACAACAATGGTTATTATACTACGATATTTTATTTGTTACAGCCTTCCACAAAATCCAAGTTCACCTTGAAAAACAGTTTTAAAGTTTTACAATAAGAAAACTCCATGGGGCCCACAACAAGGGAGTAGGCTAAAATAAAACTAGCCTCTCAAACTACACTTCATTTCGCACAGAAAATCCTGGCTGTGCTGTATTGACAAGCATTTTCTTTCTGGAGGTGCAGACTCTGATGAAGTGAAAAATGAGAAAACCAGCCTACACGCACAAAGTTGACGTTGTCATCTCTTATAGGTTCACCTTTTGTCCACTACTTGATCCAGCAGAATTCTTACTGAGCTAACCATGTCGGTGCCCAACAGCCAAGCCCACTCTGTGTGAGATTACATGCAGTATGAGGAGGTGGGGATGAACATGAAAGCATTTTTCACCCAAACTGACCACAAGGTGGTTGACATACAGTATTTGGTTGACGAAAAGTAAAAAAAAAAACCAAAAAAACTAATTGTATGTCAGAAAAGTTCACGACAATTACAATATAGCTCAATACTGTGGCACATATTCAAAATGACCTGATTTTACCTTTCTGATTGGACCAGGTGATCATTCAACCAATCACTTGTTGAATTGGACAGGTAGAACCAAGTCATTTGGAACATGCAGCAAAGGATTGTAACAAAGAATCCAGGTTGCCCGTCACTGACCTAGGCCTCGTTTCCGAAAGGGCCTTAAGTACTACTTAACGCTACGTGCTACTTAAGTTCACACGTAACACCATCGTAGAGCTCACGGAGCATGGCACAGTGGAGACACCCACAGGATATGAAGGGAAAAGAAGAAACCGCATAAGATTGATGTTTTAAGACGCGATAGGCATGGCACAGTGGAGACACCCATAGGAAAAGAGGAAACTTGCGCTTCAAGTTGATGTTTTAAGACGGGAGTGTAGCCTAAATATCATGACAGCACAGTTGACACTGCAACGAAAATAAGAAGGTAACATTAATTGTGGATGTGTAGGCCTATAAAATAAAAGTAATGTGTTTGGAAATATTTTACAGGTAGTAAAATAGTTCGACTGTGTTTGATAAACCTGGGCATAATTAAACTGTGATCAGTCATAATTTGTGTGGGTGCTTCATGAACAAGAACAAGGCAAAATGAATAAGGGGCTTCGGCAACCAGAGACAAGAGTGTTGATGTCGGAAGGCCACTTCCGAAACTTTATTTATTTTATATTTTTTGAAGAAAAATGGTCAGCGAGTTGTTGCACCCTCTTTCATTTTCAAGTAGCCTAAGAAAGGGAAGGCGACGCCGAAAATACATGATAGTTGTAGGCGAAGGGTAAGCTATGACAAAAATGAAAAAGGCAGCGATGGGGATTCGTGTAGATTTTTTTTGTTTTAATAACAGCAGACTGCCGTGCCGTGCAAAAATGTCCTCACAGTTGTGAAAGTCTTGAGCGCGCGGTACTTTGCGCACCGCTCACCACATGTGCCAAGCTCCTCTCCCTATTCCGACTCTAGTAGGCTAAGCAATAACAAAAAGGCAGCGAGGGGATGTGTCAATTTTGATGGACATTGTTTTTCATAACAGCATGCTGACGTGCTCCCGACAGTTACGCCTTGAGTTTGTAACTTTGCGCATCCCAATTTGGAACTCCAACTAGGCCTAGGCCTACTTGTCTTCTTAAATATTAAGCTGCAGTAGCCAAGTGCACGCGCTTTATCTGGGTCTTAACGGCGTAGCTCATTATTACCGTCAGTTGGGAGTTTTGCATGATTTCATTGTGTGTGTGCATTTTATTTCATTTGCCAACAATAACTCCTGTCGATAGTTGCAACTGCTACAAATGTAGTCCCACCCTTATAGAAAACAACTTTTGATACTGACACACGCCTTACATTTTGTAAATGGTTTAGCAGCAGATGACGGCGCAGTTCACTCCGAGTACACTTCAGCACCACATATGTGGACAGCGATCCTTAAGAGCGACGCTACGAATGATCTTAGAGGCTGTGCACGCGCGTTCATGTACGAGTGTCTTTGGGAAACAGTCGTAGGAAATCTAAGAACATTCGTAGGATCACTGGTTAACGACACACGTAAGGCTAAGAACCATCGTTATCGGGAAACGAGGCCCTGACCAGTAAGGAGGCATGCACATGACCGCATTCCCTGGACTGACCAGCAGGGAGAGCCACAGTCAAGTATTTACATAGATGGTGGATTCCTATTGCATCTTCTCTCAGTGCCACAGTGCCAGCTTACTGCTCCAGACATCTCTCTCTGGGTAGAGGACCTAGCTTGGGGGACACACAGTCACAACTAGACACTCACAGTGGTGGAGCAACAAATAAATAAACTAGCGCCACCAGGACAGATAAAGAAATAATCAATCTGTCTAAGGTCAGACCCCAGGGTGTTGGGGGGCAGTGAATTAAAGATGCAAGCTTGCGTTCACGGCAAATTGAGTTGGCCCACACCCATGGGGGGACAGTCCAGTTGGACGCCTCGCGAGTGACAGTGCAATTATTAGCGTTGGCTTTCGCTGATGGCCTGAGGACCTGAAGTACACAATAAGTCTTGACCAAATACAAAGTGTCCGAATGACTTAAGAGGAATAGTTTGTTTTGGTGTGCCCGCTCTCTGCTCTGCTAGCACTTTGTCAACACAAACACACACACACTCTCTCTCTCTCTCTCTCTCTCTCTCTCTCTCTCTCTCTCTCTCTCTCTCTCTCTCTCTCTCTCTCTCTCTCTCTCTCTCAAGCCCTTGCAGAGTTTGTTATAGTTCTGCTTGACTTAGTAGAATGCTTACAACACAAGTCAGACTCCCTTCCCTCCACTTCCCCCTTCCTCCCTTCTTCTTATTCATCTTCTGCACTCCGGA
>NC_085879.1:11827852-11835352 GCF_034702125.1 Engraulis encrasicolus
ACGTTGCAGTAAAATTCAATGTAGCGTCCAGTTTTTTTTTCAGGGAAGCAAGTAAGATACAAAACTCAGTGGAGTTAGAGTGTGAGAGCAAGGCTGGGATCATATGTGGGTGTAGGTTAGATGCTCAGTGAGTGAAGAGTTGTGTGTGGGTTGATAAGAATAGGGTTTTGGAGAGCTTCTTGAAAATAGATGGAAGTGACCTTTAGTCTTATAGCAACTGGTACCTAGTACTTCTACCATCAGCAGCCATACATGGATGAAAGTCTGTGTGTGTGTGTGTGTGTGTGTGCGTGGGTGAAAGGCGAGACGGAAAGCAAAGCACTGCTCCTTATCATCAGTTATAAGGACCTTGTTCATGGTAAAAGCAATGTTTCCTATAGCCCTGAAAAGGCCTCCTCAAAACTTCTGGGTACTTCTGGGTTTGAATGTGGTATTACTTTAAGTTGTTGGACTAGACTAAAATCTGGTTTCCAGTGAATATGAACTTGAACTGTGGAATAAAAGGCATAAAGTAAGTGTGCGTGCGTGCGTGCGTGCATTTGTGCGTGCGAGGCATACATTTTCTATCCTCAGCTCTACCAATTTTATGATGTTATGCTGTATTACTGTATGTCTAATATGGCGCCGTACTACACTTCGGTGGAACACCAAAGTACATGCCTAGCAACTGTATTTTATACTGTTGATATGGCTATAGTAAACTTGAACTTGAACTTGGGTCCGAGCCTGTGGTTCTTTATCTGTGTGTGTGTCTTTATCTGTGCATGTGTGTGTATAGACATCGTGGACACAGGCCAGTATGAAGGATCGGATGTGTAACGGCAGCGACTCGGAGAACTGGAGAGACCGAAGAGGCTCGGCATCCGCACTGCCATCTTCCTCCTCCGCCTCCTCCTCCCCCTCCTCTTCCTCGCCTCCCTACTCCTCCTCCGCTACCTCCTGCTCAATGTTTGGATCCTCAGCAAGCAGAGGGCATACAGATAAATGTGGTAGGTCTATTCATATACAGTCTACCGTATGTGTGTGTGTGTGTGTGTGTGTGTGTGTGTGTGTGTGTGTGCGCGCGCGCGCGCATGTGAGCTTGTGCGTGCATGTCTCAGAGGTGTCATTCCCAGTTTCAGACAATGAAACCACTTTCCACTTATTATTCAAACAGTTTCTCAACCAGCTGTATGCAAATGATGTAACAGTAAGTAAGCCAAAGAGTATTAATTGCACAAGCACAGGAAATTAACAGCAAGTGTCTCTTTAAAGGAAGTGTGTGTGTGTGCGTGCGTGCATGTGTGCGTGTGTTCTTGCGTGCTTGCAGGTATAATTTTTTTCAACTCAATGACAGTAAATGGTTGTGTATTTTTCTGATTTAATGACAGTAAATTATCAACTGTTGTTTTGATCGCAGCATTGTTCTTTGTTTATTTGCTTTGCTCCTCCTGTTCCCCCCTCCATGTCTGTTTGTTTTCACTTTAATGAAGAACAACACTACAAATGAATAATTGTCTGCCCTCAACTGACAATTGGTCAACAGAAAACTATGAGACTTATTTAATTAAGTGGGAGATCTAGTATCCTTGTGGGCATTATTTAAACGTAATGAATTAAACATGGATTTGTGTTCAGATATGACTTGCGCAATTGAGGCCCTTGTAAGGCTGAGCTGACATTCTTGTTTGTTTTATTACTTTCATCTGGCTTTTGGGGAGTTTGTTGCTTGTATTCTGTGTTGATTACCGCTGTCTAGGAGTCTGTCTGAGAAGAAAGGAGAAATCAAATTAACTGAACAACTACCCAGAGAAACAAAAATAACTCCCAATCTCTCTCTATATATATCATCTCTCTCTTCCCTCCTCTGTCTCCCTGTCTCTGTCTCTGTCTCTGTCTCTGTCTCTGTCTCTGTCTCTCTCTCTCTCTCTCTCTCTCTCTCTCTCTCTCTCTCTCTCTCTCTCTCTCTCTTTCTCTCTCTGTCTCTGTCTCTGTCTCTGTCTCTATATATATCATCTCTCTCTTCCCTCCTCTGTCTCCCTGTCTCTGTCTCTATCTCTGTCTCTCTCTCTCTCTCTCTCTCTCTCTCTCTCTCTCTCTCTCTCTCTCTCTCTCTCTCTCTCTCTCTCTCTCTCTCTCTCTCCCTTTTGTCTCCCTCCCTCATCTCCTCTCTTTCATTCCTCTTCATACAAACAACCTCATCTAAAATCCCTAGACATAATAGCAATCGCCCCTGGGTCGCTTTTTGTGTCTTTGTGATCAGTCTGTTCAGACAGCCAGCTTTTCTGTGATTTGAATCTGCAATCATAACGTGCGCTTGCCACCACAGATGTATGCCCTTCGGCTGTGTATGCGCTGCCACAATCTCAGTGCAAAACCCATTAATATCTTTGTGCTGTCATCAGCACACACACACACACACACACACACACACACACACACACACACACACACACACACACACACACACACACACACACACACACACACACACACACACACACACACACACACACACACACACACACACACACACACACACACACACACACACACACACACACAGGGAGTCATTTCAAGGATTGTCTCTGCTCCTGGCATTTAGCGAACCTAATTGCTCTTGCTGTACTGTGATGTGAGGACAACAAAACACCTGAGCATCTGTATTCTGTATCTCCCACCCCATACCACCCCCACCCCCCTCTCTGTACCACCCCCACCATTACCTGCACAAATCCTCATCCCCCTCCGCTTGTCCACCTCCACCTCTCCATCCCCACACCTTCAACTCCATCTCTTCCACCTACACCTTCAACTCCTTACATCCACCTCCTCCACCCATTGTCACCTTCATCTTCCACCCATCATCACCATCACCTCTCCATCCCCACAACTCCAACTCCCCACCTTCCCCTCTTCCAACCCTTATCATCCAACTCCCCTCCTCCTCCTCTTCCACTTCTCCTCCCATCCACCTCTACATCCCCCCCTTACCTCACCCAACATCTCCCCCAACATCTCCCTTCATCCAACTACCACATCCCCACCTCACCTATCCATTCCCAACTCCCTTCACCCACCTACATCTCCAACTCCCTACCTCCACCTCTTCCACCCATCCTCACCTCCCCACCCCACTGTCACTTCCCCTTATCCCCTATCCCCCCTACCATCTCCTCTCATCCAACCACCACCTACCCCGTCCATCCCTAACTCCATCCCTAACCAAACCCCCCTACCCTTCATCTCCCTCCACCTCCACAGCCGAGGGCAGCTTGACCTGCATGAACCCCTTCGAGGTCATGTCTTCAGCGGGCAGGCAGGGGGCGGGTGGAGCCTCGGGGCTCTTCCCAGAGCCGGACGATGACCTGCCAGAGCTCCTGAGTCAGCTGGGCCTGGGGAAGTACATCGACACCTTTCAAGAACAAGAGGTGAGAGGATGAGGAAAGTGGGATGAAAAGAGAAAGAGAGAGAGAGAGAGAGAGAGAGAGAGAGAGAGAGAGAGAGAGAGAGAGAGAGAGAGAGAGAGAGAGAGAGAGATTGTTTTGATCATATGCTTCAACTGCAGATACCAATTTTGTAGTAAGGAATGTATCTTTTTGTAAACATTTTATGAAACCTATTATGAAAAAATGAAGTGATACAGTAAGTCAGTGGCTGAGTGAATGGGTGAGAAAGTGATTGAATAAGTGTGCATGAGAAAAAACTCAAACGAGTGAAAGTGTGAGTGTGAGAGAACGAGAGACACATCTAACTGATGGAGAGGCAATACAGTACACTCTAGCTTACACTGGCAAAGCGAGCAATGCAATCATACCTGCTCTGTTATCAAAAGGCCAAATGGAACATCTTTTTGACACTCCCTTTTCCTTCCAACTATCCCCCACTCCACTCCCTCTCTCTCTATCTTTCTATACGTCCAACTCTCATCCATAAGTCTCGCTCTTTTCATCTTTCCACCCATTTCTCTCTGTCTTGACACCTCTCTCCATACAGTACATGTCTCCCTCATGTCATGTCTGGCTGTTTTGACAGATTGACTTCCAGACGTTCCTGACCCTGTCAGACGAGGACTTGAAGGAGGTGGGAGTGCTGACGTTTGGAGCCCGGAGGAAGATGCTGCTCGCCATCACAGGTCAGATCAGAGAGACGGATTACAGCAGTGGTTCCCAAACTGGGGGGCGTGACCCCTACGGGGGGGTCACAGAGGTACTGCAGGGGGGTCGCGGATAGAAGGGACTGTTGTATAAGTAACAGTTTAGATAAAACCTTGAATATATGCTTTTATAACCTTTTCATACATTGTTAGTAAGAATATTTACTAATGGGCAATGTATTTATGGAAAATGGAAAATGGGAGGTGGGGGTTGAGAAAATATTCTTGGGTCCAAAAATGGGGTTCGCACGGAAAAGGTTTGGGAATCACTTGATTACAGGAAGAGTACTCCCTGACAAGAACCTAGATATCTGGACTTGGTGCGGGAAAGGATAGGATGTACAGTAATATAAGGAATGTTCAGAACAGTGATGTTTGGACACTGTACAGGATATAAAGAACATACAAATTGTCCAAGAACACTTCCAATAACAAAATAGTGATGTTTGGACTGTATAACTGCATACCTGTTGCCATGTTGTAGCACATTCCAGGATATTTCTTTGACTGCGCAAGTAGAAATGTTGATTTTAAATGATAGTTATGTAGTGGGCATCAGCATGGGTCAGAAATGACACAATACAGGCATTCAATGTAATAGTGTTAAATCAGCTCATAGAGAATATAGGACTACTACAGTAGGAGTAGTATGAGTGTCATGACTCTACTAAGTGTTGAATGAATACTTCAACATTGACTGACACAATCCTGCATGCATTAATATGCTATTACTGCTATTACTTTACTCTGTCATTTCTAGCTATTTAGTTCACTACCAATAATACTCCCTAATGACTCGAATTAAGTCACACAGTATGTGCACGGAAGGGGGAAAATAAGTGGCCACTGTATGAATAATTGAAGGTATTCAGTCTCTGGCTGTTTGAGTTGAGCCATGAATTCAGAATGCCAATGTGTCTTCATCCCGCTGCTTTGTGTTGTGTTCTTGCTTTTACAGACTTGAACAAAAGAAAAAGCAAAGGGCCGGATACAGGATATCTGGAGGGCGGGGCCAGTGGGAGACTCCCACGAATCGTGGACGTGGATATAGCGGCACAGAGCAACCATTGGTGATTGGGAGCTGTCAGTCGTTGGGATCCAGGACTTCTTATAACATACACATGCTACGTGTATGACAAACACCACATATTTTTATGTGTCATACAACAACTTTACCCGGTTCTCAGAGTGCAAATGTCTGAAACGAAACTGAAGACACAGAAGTTGATTTTGACTTTGATTTGGACCTTGATGTTTTCTTTGAAATCAAATCCTTTTTTAGTTATGGATTTTACGACAAAAGGGCATGTATTTTCTCTGAAGACATAAATTATGTACAGATATTCTCTTAAATCTTTTTAATGTGTGTAATCTTTTTATAAAGCATGCAAGCTTTCTTCTTCACTCTTCCTCTTTTGTATACTTTTTTCCATTTTTGCTTTTTTGTATTCAGACCATGTACCATATGCAAGTGTGCAGATTCAAATATGAGGGGAGTGTTCTGAAAGCTATTAAACATCTAAAGTGATACCAGAGCTGTCTCTCTCCTCCAGCATAAACAAATATGTTGCTTTATTTTCTGCTTCCCTGTTTGACCTGAGTAAAGGGATTGATGTTTGATAAGGAATAAACACGATTATATCTGTGTCTATGCCTGGAAGATACTCTCAGGGAAAACAAAACTCACACATTCTCTTTTGAAACTGATTAGGGGAAAGCTTGATTTCGTGACGCTGTGCAATAATTGTTTGTGGAGGTTCATACTATTCACAGTAGGGGGCACTGTTGTCATCTAATGGGTCTGTGCGTTGCAATCAATTTTTTGTGCATCAGTAGCTGCCAAAGCAGTCGTAATACAATTAAGTCTACAGAGTGTTTGGATTATAATATGCTGTTCAATTCGTTCAATCCATTGTTAAATAAATGCATTACAATTTTAATGGGTAATCTAGGCATTATTCAAACTTTGAAAAATAAATGAGACGGCGCTCCTTATTGGTGTTGTTTCACCTGAATGAACATCTAAAATTTTCCAATTAAAAATATCAAGCGTATCCATGCAAGTGCCACACAGCAGACCACATGAATTTATTACCTTTCATGCTTTCATTTGGACTAATCACTACACCATGCATGGGCCTATACAATATGTGGGTGGTGCTTATGACAGTACAATATGAAAGTGAAAGAGACTGCTGAGAACATATCATTTTGTAAGTACAAGTTACTGTAGAATGTCTTGCACTGATGCTACCCTACATTAGCAGCTGTGATTGCAATCAACTACTGGACGGCATCAGTGGCACTCTATTGGTGTTAAAACTAAGAACTGAGTTAAAACTAAGAACTTGACTGCATCAGTCCATTTTAATTGTTAGGACTCTACAGGGTTGAACAACACAAAACATTCCAATGTCCTACAGATTTGGAAAGTTCACCTTCAGTTGTGGGAAAATTAGCCCACTGGGTGTCTTTGTGAGAGCGTGTCAGTTGTAAGTTCTAATTATGTTGTGGCTGGTAGGTGTGAGGCTTAATTAGGAACACATCAATCATCTAGTCTCTCTGTCCACCGCCTAAAAGTGCAACAGATCACTTCAGAACACAGTCAGCTCAACAAAGATGCTTTTGCACATCTCTGTAGTTGGGCAGGTGCGTAGGATGTTATCCCAGCGGGGTTGTCAGTCAAGTGCAAAGAAATCCTGCACACTGTCCATTCCACCAACAAACTTTAATACAACGTTTTGGTCATCCGACCTTCTTCAGGTAAAGAACACAGTCAGCGCCAGTTTCCAGCGCTGCGTTCGCCAGTTCTCTCTCAACTATGACTCTGGCTATAAATTTGCACAGGCCTCTCTCTCTCTCTCTCTCTCTCTCTCTCTCTCTCTCTCTCTCTCTCCCCCCCCCCCCCCCCCCCCCCCCCCCCCACCCCCCCTGGACATAGGCTCATCTTGCCTTATGCTTCTTGCCACAACTGCGATGCAGATTTTCTCTCCCATATCATCTGTCACAAGGGATAGAAGATAAATGCAGTTGCCTTGGGGAGACCGAAGCAAGTAGGAAAAAACAATCTTTCACCACTACACTTATTCTGAAGCCTCTCAGTAATGTTCCCTGTGGATGTTGTTGGATGGTGAAAACCAAACCACACCGCCAAGTAGCACCGCCAAAGTGATGCTTCTATAATCCCACCAGCACCAGCACGCCAGTTAAGGGGCCCCAGACTGCGTGGGCGTTCGGCTGCTGCTGCTCTAAGCGCGCCGCGCTATGGTGTTCTTTTTAACCATTAAACATTACGAATTAGCGACAGTGGTGTGATGATGCCGTGCATCGAGCTGCATCTGGCTCATCTGCTTGTGTTTTGAAAA
>NC_085879.1:11837852-11860352 GCF_034702125.1 Engraulis encrasicolus
ACTAGGTGACATCGTTAAGACACTCCGTTTCTGCTATCTGCTCTTATGGGAAACAGTAATCCTGCCAGCTTTTTTAGTCTCTGCAAAGAAAATGTGACTGAACACAATTCTCCCCAAACCCTTGCTCCAATAAAGTTTGTGTCTGGGTGTGTGAGTGTGTGAGTGCGTGCGTGCGCATGCGTGTGTGTGTGTTTTTGCACGCGTGTGTGTGTGGGTTTGTGTGTGTGCTTGCATGTGTGCATGTGTGTATGCGCGCGCGCGTGTGTACAGTGTATGTGTATGCGCGTGTGCGTGCGTGTGTGTGTGTGTGCGTGTGTGTGTTCATGTGTGCATGTGTGTGTTCATGTGTGTGTGTGCTTGCGTGCATGTGTGTGTGTGTGTTCTTTCCTAAAAGAGTTGGACCACTTGAGCTTGAGCAAACCTATGCGGTCGTTTGTTTCCTCACCTTCTCTCTCTCTCTCTCTCTCTCTCTCTCTCTCTCTCTCTCTCTCTCTCTCTCTCTCTCTCTCTCTCTCTCTCTATCAATTTGTTCTCTGCCTAATCTCTGCGGTGGCATTCTTGTCACATCTCTTTCCTCCTTTTACCCCCCCCCCCTCTCCTCCTCCATCTTCTCCCTCAGTGAGTCGGAGCCAAAGATTTATGCTCCTGCTCTGAAATATTAAGTGGATTAATGAAGAATTGAAGAGCTGCGGCGTCATAAATATAAATTAGAACTTTTCGGAGGCGAAAGGGGTCGAGCTTTGAATCCTTGTGCAAGAGCATGTACCTATTCAGAGTTTATTAGCGCGGGGGATTGAACTAAATTGCAGGGTATTTTACTGAGGTGGAGTGCCTTGTCCATCTGAATGATTAATTGCTATAGTGACAGAAGGTCACAGCTGGTGGTGTGACAACGAAAGGCTTCCTCGAGTGCAAATGTTTTCTGCCAATGTCAGAAAAATACAGGGAATTTAGTGGAGTTCATAGATGGGATGTCAGATCAGGAAAGGGATCGAGGAACAATAACACTCTTTAATTCAAACTCATCACTGCTGTCGATATAATTAGTCTTACATGGTACGTCCCACATTGTGAACTCACCTTTGTCACCTGGTCACAAAATAATATTCGCAGGCATACTGTACTATAAATGTGACGGAGGTCATCTTGCACCTGTTCGTCCCGCTCGGGGATCGAACCTGCAACCTCGTCAACTACAACAGTCTGGCAATGGGAGACACAGTACGATACCACTGGACCAAGAGACCGGTCTCCCAGTTCAACGGCATCGACACTGTATGAGGCTTTTGGAGGGAGGTTTGCTAATGTTCCACGCCAACTCTGCTAGTTAGCCTCCGTTACATAAGCAAAATCTGAATACTTCTCAAGTTAAATTTGTGGAGTAGACACACTTTATTTATCCCAGAGGAAATGAAGGCACTCATAATCCAATGCTGTGTTTTAAGCCTGCTGGAATAAAGCCAAAGGTTGATTATGTTTTTGCTGCCAAGCCAGAAAAATACAAGCAGATCAATAAATAAGCAAGTGTTTGCTGTTTTGCATGATGCATATTTTCACATTATATTGATATTTATTCATTTTATTCTTATTTATGTACGATGGTAATGTCATCACATGAAATAATCTACAATGTCAAATGTTTTTTTCCCGATGACAGATTGCTTTTCTGGTTTGCTGCAATACACATCCATATTAAGGAGATTGCTTGGCTTGTTTGTTTATTTATGAAAGATATTTGAATTTAAATGTAAAAAGGCCTGTTTTTGAAGCCATGGAGCCATGCCGTGTTGCGGTGGCTAATAGCATTGCATTGCTATCGCTCCAGATGGGCATTAATTGTTGCTGTGTTGGGCCTGTGGGAGAACACGATTGATAGCATATGCCAGATCTACTAGTATCCACACGATTTCCCACCGGAATGCTTGGACATCTCTCCAGCACACAATATCAACACAAAACAAATCAAGCTACATGTTGCAGTCAGACATTTTAAACCACGTGAACAGTCAGGGCCACTGACAGCTTTCGCTGGGTCCAGGACAAAGTCGTCTGAAAGGGCCCCCTACCCAATACATACAATGAATTCTGCACCCCCTATCCTGGGCTCGGGACAGCATACCCTTTTGTCCCCCATGTCGGCATGCCTGTGGACAGCTAATGTCTGTCAGGTGACCCACTTCACACCAGCAACATTAAAGGGGTATGCCACTATTTTGGGGCTTAATACAGTTGGCCGGGGTTTATAAAGGTGGTAAAGTGTCTCATTTTTCATGTAAGCCATTGCTTTAAGACAAGTTAAAAGAGGGAGCATGTTGCTAAGCTAGTGAAAGTCAATGCATCCGTGTAGCATGCTACATGCTACAGTGATCCATCGACTTTCAGCTTAGCTACATACTCCCTCTTTTAGCTTGTCTTAAAGCAAGACAACACTTAACATGAAAAATAAGACACTTTACCACCTGTATAAACCCCGGCCAACGATTTTAACTGCATTAAGCCCCAAAATAGTGGCATACCCCTTTAACTTATTTTAAAACAGAGTTTTAAAATCCACTTATCAAAAATCCGGCTTTAAAGATATCCCATGTAGGGGTCTAAACCGCACCTGTTACAATGGAGTTTTTACTCATGTTTTACATGTTGCGCATCCACATTTAAAATTATCTGTAGAAACAGAACCTTACACACAACCCACACAACTGGTCTTGTCAACATAATACAGTTGGCTGACATAGTCGGTGCATATTTCATGATGTCACAAATGCTGTATTCCCATCGCGACCATGCTTCATCAAGTTTGACATAGGAAGGAATCAAAACAGTCAGCCATGTAGCAATGTGAGATGAGGTGTGGCTTCAAAGACAAACACACAACATGGAGTCATGTATATCGTGGCTGGAGCTGTAGACTTCGAGGTCTATAATGAAAACATGAAAGCTCATGAAAATAAACAAAATGAATGGTCAAAGTCACCAGAGAAAGAGAGAATCAAGGACAAAGACAGAAATATGAGAGAGAGAGAGAGAGAGAGAGAGAGAGAGAGAGAGAGAGAGAGAGAGAGAGAGACAGATAAAGAGAGAGAGAGAGAGAGACAGATAAAGAGAGAGAGAGAGAGAGAGAGAGAGAGAGAGAGAGAGAGAGAGAGAGAGAGAGAGAGAGAGAGAGAGAGTTGCTCCACCAAGGCTTTATAGCTGACTGAATATGACACACAAACACACACGCACATACAAATTGATTTCTCCCCACGGACCTCATGAATCAAAAAGAATGAAGCGGGTCTCAGGAAAAATCGATATCTGAGTAAAGCATATTAAACGAAGACAAATGGATAATGTCGCTGGTGTCTGTTGGAGAGAGTTCTGAGAGCGGGGACTCAGTAGCAAGTGATGGGCCACATCAACGATGGCTATAAATTTGCACGCCAGGCCTCTCTCTCTCTCTCTCTCTCTCTCTCTCTCTTGTTGTCTCATGGGGACTGAAGACACATTGGAAACACCTAAAACACACACACGCACACGCAGACACCACCATCAAAAGCATCAAGTGTCTCTCATGTCACTGTAATGTTAGTCATAATTTGCCACAATCTAGCAGCCTTAATGTAATTGTGAACACTGTCTTCACATTTACATGACCCTAATTGCTTAGAAAGTTGTCTGAGCTCCATCTGCCGTTTACTACACAGTTTACTTTTTACTATCATGTCATCCTAACAGGTCCCACCCAGTCATGATGGATTTAAGATGAAATAATTGATCAATTATATATTAATATATATAAATATATACTTTAACAATTTCACCTGACATGGTACTAATAGTATTTATTAGTGTCTAATATATTTTCTAATATATATACACACTGTACAAATTACTTATGACATCGTAATATGACATCTCATGTTATAATGTTATGAAGCCTTGATGAAAGTTAAGTGCCACTGACATTGTCAAGGGGCCTCATCTGCCATGGCTGCCATAGCATCATGTTATCTTAGAGGCACCACAAGGTCATCATGGATTACACTGTAATTATAATTTAACATGACCCAAACAGAGAGTGTTGAGGAAGTGGAATCTAATATCTTGCTAATAAGAATGAATACATATGATAGTGTAATATGACGTCTTAAGTTAGTGTTATAAAGTGCCACTGACATAGTCATAGAAGGTACGTTACAGAATTGAATCAAGATGGTAGATTGCTGTGACGGTGACGTTCCTATCATATCATGTATGAGTGTTAGTAGGCAAAACAAACCAAATGGCACCTGCGAGGCATATCGTATTTAATAACCGACACCATGTGTGCGATGCTCGCTGTGAGGGAACATTAAGCAAGACTTTTGTTTTGACAGCCCAAAAGATGATGACTATTGACAGTTATGTTGAGCTTCATTGATGGTGTGTGAAAGTGGCATCATCAAAAGTTTCTGGCCGGAGGGAGAGGACAAGGGGGAAGTGTGTTACATTTGGAGACGTGGGTAACTCTGAATAACAGCAAACTTGCTGGAGCAAGCGAGTTTCGCAAGTTTTGCCTTGGCACTGAAATGGACATCTGCCTGTCCTTCTCACGGCACGTGGGCACAGTATTCAAAAAAGGACAGCAACGCCTCCACCTAGTCCGGGAAACTCGGGACATGCAAGGACATTCTAACCTTGCCCAGAGCCATCGCTGGTCATCTGACATACAGGGCATTTTCCCGGTGGCCCGACAGTCATCAGGGGAAGATGCTTTTATTTTTTTGCTTGTTTCTCTTCAAATTTCCCATCAGAGACCAGCCCACAATTTAGATGGGGCGGCCCATCGGTGCATCCTTAATATACAATGGACTGAGCCCATCATAATTGTAATCGAGGCGGGGGAATTGGGCAATGCCAAAAACGCCCTGACCGATTTTTTGCCTCAGTCCAGCCCTGACCAGGGACCAGATGCAAATGATCTTTGTAGCTAACTCTGGTACTGAAACGGTACTGTACATAACATGGCTCCTGTCAAATAAACCAAAGAAATTAAAATAAATACCATTCCCTCATCAAATCAGTCCTTACTTGAAATATCTCCTCCAGGTAGGCTACCACATAGCCCTATCCAGAATGTGCTTTTTTGGCATTCCTGGGCCTTTTGTCACTAAATTATAGTCAACTACAGTAACGTTTAGGAATATGTCACCAAGTTTCGAAGTCATAGCGTAATCCGTTAAGGAATCATACAACATCAAAGTTGGGCACATTTAGCTCTCACCAGTCTGGATAGGGTTAATTGGCAGTAGGCAAAAGAACAGCGGTGTACTGATCAGGACAGTCAACCTTAGACCCCTCTCACGTCACTCTGTTCCTCTCTGCATAGCCACACAGACAGCATTCATATACAGTATACCTAGCGAGTTCATTTGTGTGGAGAAGATATCCACAGTGTGATTTAACATTAGCAAACAACTGATGGGAGATGCTGAACAAGACATACAGATGGCTCTCATTATGCTTGCTGCTAGCATTTCAGAAGCTTTGCACATGATCAGATTTAAAAGTATGTGTGTGTGTGTGTGTGTGTGTGTGTGTGTGTGTGTGTGTGTGTGTGTGTGTGTGTGTGTGTGTGTGTGTGTGTGTGTGTGTGTGTGTGTGTGTGTGTGTGTGTGTGTTCGAGTAGAGGTCATGGAAGGTGGAGAGCAGAGGGGAAATGCAGAATCAAGACATTTTGACAGGGAATAGTACAGCGAGATATGGCAGTAAGAATCCTGTGACAGCCAGAATAACAAAAGGTGAAGAAAATAATAATAATAAAAAAATCAATACTGTATGTGTGTGAGAGAGAACAGAATAAGAAAAAAACTGAGAGAAAGAGAAAGAGAGGGAGGAGCATGGAGCAGTAATGCTGAAGCCTAGATAATAGGCCCTATCTCTAGGACCCCTCTTGAGGTCCTGTGGGAGGTCAGACAAGATGAAACCCTCCGTCCTTCTTTCTCCATGCATATCACACACCGACACACACACACACACACACACACACACACACACACACACACACACACACACACACACACACACACACACACACACACACACATTCACAGGCGTCTCTCAGAGGACAGAGTTGGAGTGGCTCCCCGGGTACAGGTCTTTTCGTCGAATGGATTCTTGAGAGGGGACCATTCGAACAAAACGTTGGACCATTAGTATAAGGCAGGGGATCTTTAGTCGAGGACGGTCCGTCTACCGCAAAAGCCTACGAAAGGTCCTTAAAATTGAACTAAAGATCCTTAGGTTTCAACTAAAGGTCCCTTCAGTCTGCCTATATTAGAAATGTAAATCAGCTTTTTTAATGCGGGTTTTCTTAGAATCAGCTTTTTTAATGCTCATTTTAACGGTTTTGTCTATTTAAATATGTTCATTTTAACGGTTTTGTCTAGCCTATTTAAATAGGCCTAAATCAGCTGTTAAGTTTTGTTTTTTGTTGATTTAAACATGTAAATCTATAAATAAAATGTACTTACTCGTTTTTACTGGTATGTTGTTGTTGTTTTTACGATTACGTCGTTACATTTTTTGACAATTTAGCCTACGTTTACGCCCTTACATTTTTTGACATCAAAGTTCGGCATGAACCAGAACACTAGGCTTATATAACAGTGTTGAAAACATTACAGAACCCATGCACCTGTGTTAAGTCCATGGCTACAGTAAAGAGAGAGAGAGAGAGAAGTTAAATCGTTACATTAACACTGCATAGGAGCGCTCTCTCTCTCTCTCTCTCTCTCTCTCTCTCTATCACTCTCTCTCGCTCTCTCTGCCCGGCGAGGCAATGTTCTTGGGCGGTAACTTTTTAGATGCGAAGCACCAGCAACAAGAGAATGCTGTCTGCCGACACTTTGATGTTTCTGATTCTGAATGACAACAAAGTTCGCGCATGAGCCAGAGCACTATGCATATAACAGTGTTGAAAACATTACAGAACCCATGCAGAGAGAGAGAGAGAAGTTAAATCGTTACATTAACACTGCATAGGACCTCTCTCTCTCTCTCTCTCTCTCTCTCTCTCTCTCTCTCTCTCTCTCTCTCTGGCGAGGCAATGTTCTTGGGCTATAGTTTTATTAATTGAATAAGCTGGTAGCTGCCTATTTTGTTTCTTTCCTGTCTTTTATTGTTGGAAATCGTCCATCGATCCAGTCAGGCTGCCTATTTTTTTTTTACCCGCGATTCATATAGGCCTAATAATGGCACAAACTGAATGACAATCAATAGTTCGCGCATGAGGCAGAAAAAATAACAGTGTCGGAAAACATTATAGAACCCCTGCACCCGTGTTAAGTCCATGGCTACAGTAAAACAAAAACAAAAACACTAAGAGCGAGAGAGAGAAGTGAAATCGCTATATTAACACTGCATAGGAGCGCGTTCTCTCTCTCTCTCTCTCTCTCTCTCTCTCTCTCTCTCTCTCTAGTAATGTATCTAGTATCTAGTAATCTAGTATGTAAATCAACTGTTTTTTTTTGCTGTTTTCAGATGTGCTTCATAAATAAAATGTACTTAGGCCTACTCATTTTAACTGGTATGTTGTCGGTTTTTTGCGTTTATGCCGTTACATTTTTTGACAATTATCTAGGTTACTTTCTACTCCTTACATTTCTGGAACAATATTTGAGAAGCTTTTTTTCACTTTTACGCCGTTACTTTACTCCGTTACATTTTTTGACAAATATCTGTAGGCCTATGTTACTTTCTACTCCTTACATTTCTGGAACAGTATTTGAGTAGCCTATCCCCAGCTGCGGGCAGAGAGGCGGGACCAAGCACAGCCTTGTCGCTTTGAATCAGGGCAGCGTGCGTCTACTGAGCACATTTGGTTGTCATGCAGCGAGTTTTCTGACTTTCCGGTAACTTTTTAGATGAACGCTTCTAGCTACCGTCTTCTGTAGGTCTGGAATATACCTACGTATGGAGTAGGCCTAGAGGTACGCGGTGGATGTATTATTTCATCCGCAACCGATTCTTAGAATTTCTAATCCACCTGCTATCCACCCGCCCTAATGTTTTTTCTCCAATTTCCAAAACCGAATCCACCCGCCATCCGCCTATTAGTTTTTAGTATTTAAGATGCCTGAGGCACATAGTCGATCGTCTTTTTCAAGCAGTGCCGGTCATTTACATCTTGCCAGCCTATGTTTTAAAAAAAATCTCTAACTTACAGCGATTCCCAAGTTGTCTCCACCCATCGCACAACGTGAAAGTTGAAACGTGCGGATGCTTTAATGCAGCCTAAATTTTAGCAGTTTAAATACCTCCAGTCCAAGCAGCACAATCGAAACTATTGGCTATCTAGCTTACAATTTTGGCTGGTATCCAATAAGACGAGTCAAGTGACAGTAGAGTCTTGCAAAGAGTGCAGAGAATTACGTCGCGCGTGTGTGTGTGAGCGAGAGAGGGAGAGAGAGGGAGCGATTCCAAACTTGTCTCCATCCATCGCACAACGTGAAAGCTAACGTGTATGCTTTAATGCAGCCTAAATTGTACCAGTTTTGCCTCCTCTCCAAGCACCTTTTTAAGTGGTGGCAACCATGCATGTTTTCTGTGGAAAACATCAGGTCCTCATGGCGACGCCAGGCTTGCTGAAAACGGCGACAAACACATTCAGAATACACATTTCTTAATGGGAAGTTGTTGAGAACAAAGTGTTCGCTAATGGGCATGAAGTCTTGTCATGCAAATGACCTGCCGTGTTCAGTGGATCCCCCTTCCCGCATAGACAAGGCAACCCTTTCAACAGGGCCACGCAGAGTGGACAGTGGAATGCTGCTTGAAATAAGTCGATAATGAATAAAATATTACCGCAACGTCTACAAGAAAAGTAATGGCTATTATTACCGTTGCGCGTAAAGATGAGGAAGGGATGGATAGATGGATGAATGCTGTCCTATGGAAGGGGCCGTCAAACAGTCTACATGACATCTTCATTAAAGTCGTTAAATAAGTATCCATAGCCTACTGTGTTTGACGGCCCCATCTTCTTGCAAATATTTACGCCAACGGTCATAATGGCGTCTCGCACTACACATGCTCGGATGATGCCAGAGGCAAATAGCAAACAGCCAAATTAAGGCATATTCGACATAGACTACCACGACAAGTTACCGTTTGGGTCGCAGTTGGATGTTTATTATGTAGAATTATGTGCGTAATATCAGCTCCATCCACCAAATGCAGCACAATCCCCGTTACTTTCACGTGAGGTTCAAATGGACATTACTCGACAAAAATGCAGCTTTTATGCCCAGCTTTTATTGAATACAGCGCAGGTTTTGAAGTTCACCAAACGAGCATCAACTTTGTGCAAGTCATTAAAACTCTTTTTTTTACCAGCACTGACCTGTACACTGTTTCATTTATTAACTAATTGCACTTTCTGCCTTCTCGTTTCACATGTGATAAATCCACTTAGTATGCTTTATCCAATTAGCCATGGATGCAGGATCATTCACTGGACTGGACACTATTGTAAGAGGTGAAATTTAGACCACGATTCAGGAACGACAGACAACGGGAGTAAAGGTTATGGTAGTTTTATTTTTACAATTTCATAAAATACAATTAGGAGGGAAAACCACCACAATATCCATGCAACCAGCAGCGTCTGTAAACTGCTATCGTCTTTGAATAAATGAATAAATAATCACAATCTGGAGACACTCGGACGATAGTAGCCTACAAAAGTTAAGTTAAGTTAAGTTACACACTCAGCCACTGCTGCCGGACGTTGGCCCGTCAATTACTTAATCAACTATAACACGCGCAATAGCCTACCCAAATGCAACTTACACACAGTTCCCAAAGCGACCGGCCGCGCGCAATGGATACCAACAGCAGCCCTGCCCCACCCCAGCGTGTAGCGCACAAGTCTACACTATTGTCCGAATGTTGTTATTTCAAGAAAGCAAACTGTCACTGTCCGCCGGCCGCTGTCGTGACATATTTTATTAACACTAGTACAGTCGGTCCCCCTACAATGCACACCCTTTACCGAGGTAATGCCACGTCCTCCACCTCGGTACGTACCGGGCCTAGCTGCAGTGTACCCAAACAACCGCCGGGTGGCACTTGGGAGCGCTCGCTCAATACCCATTCACTCACACGCACACACGGGCGCGCACACATACACATACACATACACACACACACTCTCTCTCTTTCTCTCTCTCACTCTCTCTCTCTCTCTTGTTCATATCAGATAACCATAGCACAGAGTGGTGAAGAAGCGCAAATGTGTTGGCAACATTTATTACCATATGGAATATTTTAGACGATGTTGACGACATATTAATATGCTCATATTCACCAGCACACACCGATTCAGCGGATAACGACATGCCTAATTAAATTGTGTGAGAACACCTCCAGGAAGTAAGAAGAGTCATAAAAAGAATAAATAGCCTAATGAATTTTCTTTTCTTTTTTTTATGTGGATACTTTTTTCATTTGGTAGAAATTATGGAGAGTGCAATAGGGGGCCTAAACCTCACTGCAGTAACCTACAGCGCCGCGTTTGAGTGTTTAAGCGTTGGCTATTTATCTTACATCGCCAACAGCTGGGGCGATAACCTAACCTACACTTCCGTAATCAATGCTTAATTTGTAAATCACAAGGTACCGGAACGCAAAAAACACATGACATCACAGCGACGGTGAGTTGGACAGAGGTCCCGGAACGCACAGAAAAACTATAATTACGCAAACGAATACAAAAGGGAAAAAACACTATGCAATTCCCTGCATTTGAACGACATTGAGTCCCATGTCAGCTCATATCCGTTTGTTTCTTAATACAAGGGACGGTTGGCAATCCAATGGCTATTTTAAACAACAGCCATAGCATAGGCTATTAAATGCTGTAATGACAACAACCAATATTTTTTGTTTGATCGCTAACTTTATGCTTAGTAGTTTCGTGCAGTGCATGGAAATTATGCTTTCCCCATGAGGTGAAAAGAAACCGAAGCGGTCTTATAGGCCTACCTATTATTCTACTATACCTATTGAAAGGACAGTGCATGGCTGTCCAATTCCCGTATTCACACAACGTTGGCATAGGCCTATTAAACGTTAAATCCTCGCTTTGTTGGCGACTTTGTTGCATATGATTTGGCTGATCCGCATGTGCTGTTGCGATATGCCACTTCACTGTTTCGAGAGCTCGCGCACTGATGGTAAGCGAGCTGCGATTTTCAGGGCTCGCGCACTGATGGTAAGCGAGCGGCGATTTTCCCGGTAGAGTTGGCTTTTCACACTGACTGTCTGCTCGAGCTGCGGTCCGGTTGAAAATCCCTCCGACCAATGTTTTATTTGAAGTGTGTAGGCCCTATTTGAATGAAATATCACATTGTCTTTGCTGCTTTCGTGCTCAAATTGACTTACTGTATAAGCAACTGTCGGGTCTTGGGAGAGAAGATAACGCGCGGGCACACATGCTGAGCGCTCGCCAGCCGAGGAAGATCTCATCCTCTCACCCAGGCTGTCTTTTTCGCTAGGCAACATGACTGATCAATGCACCAAACGCAGCCCAGGTGCCACTAGAAATTAGTATGTCCTAAACCTTGTGTGCCGACCAAAATTTGATAAAAACTTTTAAACAATGTTTGGCACAGCCAGTGTCGTGCCGAAAAGCGAGTCCCTGCCAGAACAAGAGTGCCCTCATTGAAACCAATGTAATTTTTTGAGAGAAAAATATACTCATTTTTGCAGAATGAATTACATAATATATGAACTAAAATATGCTTATGAAATATTACTCGTCCTCCACTTAATATGAGCTATTTGACTGAAACTGCAACTTTTGTTATGACAATTAGGCTATTCGATTCCTTTATGGAAATAATAGCCTACTGAAATTGTAACCAGCTCTTTGTAGCCTAATTCTTCCAGAAGGAATGCAGATGCTTTATGGATATGCTTTCCATCCATGCACTCTCCGTGCAGGGGTGGTGGAAAGACACCAAACGTGCCATCACCATCCCCCCGGACCCACGAAACCCACTGCTCTCCGAAGTTGAATTCCTTTTACTACTGTATTGCTATGTGTGCATAAAGTGCATGTTCGATTTGCTGTAATAGGCTACGACCAGTAGCCTCGACGTGTCTGTCTTTTCTTTTCCTTCTTTCAATATTTAGTAGGCTAAAATATAATAAATAAATATAAATAATTTGGTATCCATGTCTGGTTAGCGTCTGGGCATTTGTGGTCTTTACCTGGTTCTCCGCACCATCTGAACAATGTTGAACAAAAAAAACGGATGCACACACGTACTCTTTTATTACCTCATATTGTTTTTATTGTATTGATTTTTAATTCTGTGTATAAACAAATAAACGTAGGCTAAACTTGAAATTTCAGCAAGAGTGTAAATTTATTTCACAAGTAGGCCTACAGAGTTTTAGTAGACAATGCCTACACAGCAGCCTTTACAAGTTGCCTAATGTACTGTAGGCTACACTGCAGATAAAGACAGCAGAAAACATCCTTTCTGCCCGGCTTAACCAGAATTGCGTTCCGTCCCTTTCGCTGTGTCTCCTGCGACTCGGCCTGTTGTTTGTGCAGTAGTGCGCTGTTTCCCTTCACCTACCAGTGGGCTCACCACCTAGATCGATGATTTGGTCGATGACTGTATCCAGGTGATCAATGTACCTGTAACAGAAGTAGTGGGTGTAATTAGTCTTTAGGCTATTCTGTGTCTGCGAAGGGGGTACTTGGAAAGATGTTATTATTAACAAATGTAGGCTATGGAGCAGTCACACCAGGACAGAGAAAGCGATATAGAACATGAATTAGGGGATACTCATAGCACAACAAAGAGGTTTAGGGGACACCACAGTACATAAGACACAAAAGGTTGGGAAACACTGGCCTACAGCTTACCTATTGCAGCGCTCCCGTGTGAGCTTGGACGTCCAAAATGTCCGAATCGCCGTTATCAGTCCGGCTTTGTCCTTTGGTTTGGCCTCCTTACGAATGTAATTTTTCATCTCAGCCCAGACTAACTCAATTGGGTTCAGATCCGGCGATCTAAGAAAATAGAGGAAAGTCCACGTCAGGGAGGGATGTCAGTCAATTCCACGCAATTGCATTTTTTTTCTTACGCTATAGTCAACTTGTAATAACCAACTTACTCTGCAGGTGTCGGTACCCAATTGATCCCTTCCATCTGAATGATGGCTCTGACTGTCTTTGCAGTGTGTTTGGGATCGTTGTCTGGTGGTTTGAAAATGTCAATTCAAGTTAATTTAATCAGCATGGCAAGGACAAAAATGGAACATAGGCCTAATATTGACTAAACGTGATAGCCTACCTTGGAAAAACCTGTGTGTTGGCATGAGGAAATCCTCCCGCAAATATGGACCCACTAGTATGTGAGTAACAAGTGAGGAGTTCCTTGATAGTTTCCTTAAAGGTGAAGTAGCCTACTCTTTCGGCTAGCGTTGCCTCCTCCAGCCAACCATCCGGCTCAAAGTGTTCAGCCTGTAGCAGGATCGATAGATAGCTAATGATGGTCAGGGCGCACATCAGTGGTTGTTTTTTCTGGAATACTGTCGCAGATCAGATAGAAATGATCCTGTTATGAACCCGAGTTTAGTAGATATCGCGCAGTGAACGAGGCAGCCTGCAAACAGTTTGAAGCGCAATGTGGCTGTAACAAGTTAGAAAGTAGCCAAACTCTGTTGCTTGTTAACCTTTTTAAATTATGCGCGTAATGGTGGGGTGGCGTCCGCGCCAATGTCATATCCTGAGCGTATTGCTCGGTGCGTAATTCCAAGAGCAGTATGAAAAGGAAGAAAAGGAAGATGATGGGCTGACCGAAACGTTTGTCCCCTGTCTGTCGGTTTTATTTACTTTTTTCGGCTTTGTTTAATACAGTTTTTGATTCTGCATTCAGCTCCAGTGTGCTACTCCTTTCTTTCTTTTTAAATTATGAGCGTTCCACGAACTATCTTTCTTTGCGCACGCTATAAAATGGCAATAAACATGTTACTATAAACTACTGGTTTACTATGTATGCTTTCTAATGTTGGTAAAGGCGGCATAAGCGGGATAATGTATTGTCCACACGTGACTACGGAAAATATATTTCCTTCGAAACGGAATAACAGCACTCCGCCTTCGGCATTGGGGGTGTTATTCGCCCCGTAGGAAAATATTTGTAGTCTAGGTGTAGTCTACTTTTTTGAAGTGGGTATACTGTATATTCTCGCATTTTTTGAAGTGGGTATACTGTATATATTTATGCCATTCTAAATAATGGATCAATCAATTTTAAGTTGGTATACTGAATCCCCTAAAATTTAGAAGTGGGTATACTCCGTATACCTGCGTTCTACCACTGCGTGTGGACAATACATTATCCCTTACCTTTAAAGCTGTTGTAGGCCTACATTTAAAAAAAAATCGTCGATATTGTAGCGGTGCAACCGACTTTAGTTTTAAGTTATGAGATGGGCGCCAGTCAGGCAGCAATAAGACTGCCGTTACCTTTCCAAAAATGAATACAAATCAGTGACCAACACATTAGAAATAACTCAGACCATCACAACGAATATCTTGTCTTATTTTTAGTAGTGCACTTTTGCAAAACCCTTGTTTGCAGACTTGTGCGCTTGTTCTCAATTTGGAACAGCTCACATCACTATTTCATAGGCTACTGTATTTATGATTTAAAAAAAAAAGAGCTTGCATTGACACGCTGTTTTCATTTCGCATTTCTTTCAAGTTCTTTTGGCATGCTTTATGGAATTAAGCATGGTGGACCATTCATAAGACTTCATTCTAAGATATCTGTTTTTATAACAAATATAGGCCTAGATGCGTACAGTAGAACAAATAACGTAACAGTGATGCGTTAATCCAGGACCAGTTTGACGTCTTAGGACAATTGTAAATGGCAGCTTTTGATTCTGCATTCAGCTCCAGTGTGCGACTCCTTTCTTTCTTTTTATATCTTTTTACATCTTTCTTTTCTATCTTTCTTTGCGCACGCTATAAAATGGCAATAAACCTGTTACTATAAACTACTGGTTAACTGTGTATTCTATGCTTTCTAATGTTGGTAAAGGCGGGATAAGCGGGATAATGTATTGTCCACATGACTACGGAAATATATTTCCTTCGGAGCGGAATAACAGCTCTCTGCCTTCGGCATCGGGGGTCTTATTCGTCCCGTATAGGCAATACATTATCCCTTACCTTTAAATTACTGTTGTAAGCCTACATTTTAAAACATTTCGTCGGTATTGTAGCGGCGGTGCAACCGACTGTTTTAAGTTATGACATGGGCGCCAGCTAGGCAACAATAAGACTGCCTTTACCTTTCCAAAAATGAATACAAATCAGTAACCAACACATTAGAAATAACTCAGATATATATATAGACAGATGTAGTGCACAGGGGGTAACGCTGCTATCTCACTCCGGAGGAGGCAGAGGCAGTCCGCTACGATATAGTATATTTATAAAATAGGCTATGAAATGGCCTAATGATAAAAAACTGAACTAAAATGAAAAATTAATTTAAAAAAAAATAGAGACGCACGCACGCACTTTCTACACGGTTCGATTTTTGTTTTCATTGCATTGTGGTGGTAGGCACACAAGTTTGATAAAATATAAAAATAATAGGCTAATAAAATAGGCAGACTAAACTAAACATCTGCCCAGTTAAACGAAAGGTCTGCATGGGTTGAACGTAACGTCCTTAGGTCTTCGACGAAAAATCCTCAGGTACTGCACGAAACGCCCCATGCCTTCTACTAATGGTCCAACGTTTTGTTCGAATGGTCCCCTCTCAGCAATTCATTACACGAATCGTCTCGAATTCGGCTCCCCACTATCATTTTGGCCCCCCAGTTTTTAGCTTTTTTAGACACCAGAATACTCTCACTCGACTCACAGAAGTTCAGTTTGATTCTGTCTACATTTTCACCTCCCCTTCATGACCCTCTGTGACTGAACACAATAATTTGATTTGAAGGTCATGCAATTTTGTGCCCTGGCCACCAGAAGGGCTGGTATCACTCAAACTCAGAGAGCCAATGATGTCCAAATCGGTTTGGTCTACCTTTCCCTCTCCCATTCAGGCCTAAAAAACCCTCTGTGATTAAACACAGGAATTTTATTTGGGGGTTGTGCATTTTGGCCTTCAAGTTCTAGCTGTACCCTGGCTACCAGAAGGCTATCATTCAAATTCAGAGAGCCAATGACGGTTTGTCAGTACCAATGTCAGTTTGGTAAACTGGACGATTCCAGTAAACAAAACACAGGAATTTGATTTGAGGGCCTGCCACCCTGACGGAGTGTGTAACCGTGTCTGTCATGTAAGAACAGAAAGAAAAAACCCTCTTTGAAATGTAAAATGAGAGTTTGATTTGGGGGTCTGCCACCCTGATGTAGTGTGCCCTTGTTCAAGCAGTGCCTCAGTAAATCAGTGAGTGATGCTTAACAAGCTTGACGCCACATATGAGCTAATGCAACACATCGATTACCTGCTGCCATATGATCCCCTTCTAATGAATAGTCATAAAGAGATTCATGAGATGACAGAATACCAGCCTGTGACACACACACAGGGACAGGGCTGGACTGGGATCTGAAAAGGGCCCGGGCACTTTTTGACACCTGAGGGCCCAGCGCCTAAGCCTCTATCGGTGTATAAAAAAAATAAAATATAAAAAAAAATAAAATAATAATAATAATAATAATAATAATAATAATAATAATATATATATATATATATGAAGAGTTCAGATGCAAAACCCCCTAAGTGCCATTTCAGAAAATAATCTTAATTCATTTTTATTTAATACAAAGATATCAAAATTGCATATTTTAAAATTTTATTTATGTAATATAACTATTTATGTGTATTATCAAGTACATGAATGTAAACCAAACCAACAACGGGGTTCTCTAAAAATATAGAAGTGCAGGATTTCAGAAATGGAGTTAGGGGGTTTTGCATCTGAACTCTTCATATATATATATATATATATATATATAGTTATACAAAATATATTCTTGCCCACTGGAAAAAGCTGCTGTGAACCCTCATGTTCCCTTCATCCTGCTTCTAAAGTTCTGAGTATGTTTGGGGGTAGGAGATAGAGAGAAGAGCACAATTAACTTTATTCTTGATTATAAGCCCTGGCCAGTGAATCTCAAATACTCAAAGCAAAAAAAAAGTATTCATACCATTTCACACACACACACACACACACACACACACACACACACACACACACACACACACACACACACACACACACACACACACACACACACACACACACACACACACACCAAATTGCTCCAGTCCACAGATAGGCCTAGGCCTACAGTCAGTAAAAGCCAGCTTGCTACATGGCATGTTAACATGCCCCCCCAAAACGTTTTGTCTAGTCTAGGCATAAACTGAGACTCATCAAAAGAACCTAGGATTGTCATCTGACAGAGTGGGATATTGTTTTCGGACACTCGCCATTTTTTCACCACAGCAAAACTGACCGCTTATTGCTTAGGCTTCCAACATACACATTGCCAAAACAAAGTTACGCTACAATGTTTCACAGCAGGTTATGTAATAAAGTGAGCGGCTGCGTAGCCAGCGATTCCCAAACAGTAGCATGCGACGGCGTCTACGTATCCATCTGACTACCATGCAAAGAAGCAACTATTCATTCAGATGTCTTATTAATGACGTGACATGCCATTGCAGAAGCAAAATATTACAAAAACTCATTTCGTTTTTTAAAAAGCATAGCTGCACAAGCAGTACAGTGAAAAAATACACATAAGACTGTTGGATCTTAGGCGGAAGGGGAAAGGGGGATGTCCGTAACACCAAATTACAAGACAGCACCAGTGCTGGTCGTCCTTGTGACCGCTGACATGTCAAGAGAAATGTAAGATTATATGTTGGCGCAACAGTACATGAAAAGTTAACGAAAACAAATCAAATGGGTACATATTTCTCACTGATTTGAGCGAGTGGGGAGGGAGTGTCAGGGGGGAAACGGGGGAAACGCCGAAGTAGCTACCTACAGTAAACTGGTAGCCAGCGGGTAGCCTACTCGCAGTTCTGGAGAACAGGACACTAGCATAAAAACAGCAGCACATCATCACGACAACAGCTCAAGACAAATGAAAGAGTTCTTTGTGCTGGCGCAACATTACAAGAGAAGTGAATTGAAATGTATCAAAATTGGTACATGTTTGTGACTGATCAAGTCAGGATGAAAACTTGGTCTCAGACAATAGGAAACGAAACGCCGAACGCATAACACCAGCGACGGTATGGGTAGGCTAATAGTGGGGTAATTTGGCTACACTGCATTGGCTACTATCGGGTGTGTTGGAGGTGAAAGCTAACCTCATTTTCTCCCTGGGTCACGTCTCTTATATCGTCTCCTCCTCCTCTTTTCTTTCCCTGCTCGAACCATCTCCCACACCTCCTCTTCTTTCTGCTCCTGTGCGCTAGCGGCCACAGCCCCACTGTCTGTCCCAACCTTAGATCGAGCTGTCTGGCAGTGGTTCCCCATCTCCGGACCGAAACATGAGCGCGAGCTGTTAGCTTTAAATAAGTCAGTGATTTCAGCACATTTTTTTGCGTGCTCTTTAAGTTTTTGCTTTCTCTTTTTCTTGCGCTTGTCATAGCCACTATTTTCTTTCTCCGTTTTGTGTCCTCTCTGTCGTCCAGTTTTAACAGCATTAGCCAGTCTGCAGTTGAGGTGATGATGAGTTTTGTCAAAAGAGGGCCTGAAGGGAGGGGCGGGACTTCGAGACCCAAAGCATTTCATTGGACTAGCCAAATGTGCATCAAGAGAAGCATCCAATGGGCTCCGATGTGTCACTTTTTTACCGTCGCAGACAAAAAAAAGAAAAAATATATTTTTTATTATTATTATTTCTGGCCCTCGGAGGGCCCGAGACGCGCGAGGGCCCACCGGGATTTGCCCGGTACGCCAGATGGCCAGTCCACCCCTGCACAGGGAGCAGAGAGAGAGAAAGAGAAAGAGACAGAGACAGAGGTAGAGGAAGAGGCTTGGAGGGACAGAGAGATAGAGTGTGGAAATTGTACACATTAATCTCATGAGTTTATATTTTTGCCAGCCATTCAAAAAGGAAGAAATTCTTTGTGGAGACATGTACAAGTGCCTTTTAGATCTCCTCAGATTTGTTTCTTTCCTTCCCTTTACACTTCTTTACTGTCTCTTTCAACATGGATCTTTAGAGGCAACATGACCACACAAAATCAGTGAAATGAATACGGACCACTGTGACACAAAATCTGTGGCATTTTGTCAGTTTTCTAATGACAGAATTATCATAGTTCTGTCTGAAAATATAGAAAACACTTCCTTGATTCCATCACTTATGTAGACAGTGTTTTTTGGCATAATCAGTGAAACTGCCACAGATCACAAGGGTCTGTGTTCGTTTCTTGGAATTCTATGAGATCAGGCTATCAGAGGCTGCTGCACACATGGAGTTGGAGTTGTGCAAACAAAAAGTGTGAAAGGTGCGAAGCAATTGCTTTTCAGGGTGGACAATAGCAGACCTGAGATTGAAAAAGGAGCATCAGAGGTAAAACATTTTCTGCCAAAAAAAATAGCGGTCTTCTACGGCAAGAAGAGGGTAAAAAGAGTGAATGTGTTGCTCTGTTTTCTTTTTCACTTAGTTGAGTAGAGTAGAGTTTGACTGAACTTAAAATTAAGTGGCCTTAACCCTTGTGTTGTGTTCGTAAGCTGCATACACCTGTGGTGTTCGGGTCATTTTTGACCCGTGAGAACAAAACTCAGCCATAAAATACCTAAAAACACTAGTTCTCATCAAATATTATTTTTCATCTCATAGCTAACTAGGTTAGCGTTCATATCCATGGAAATACTACTTTATTTATTGATCTCTTTGACTTTACAGGTCTTTTATCTTAGATTATGCAAATTGTTGTTGATGACCAAAACTATCAAAACCTGCATAAATTCACTATTAATAAGTCCTAAAGTGATACAATTAGTGATTATGTTGTCCTTGTATTACAGCTGACATGAGAGTACAACAACCCCCAAATTTCTTGTATTAGTTTTTCTATAATATTGAAAAATATAATCAATGGTGACATTTGTGGTGTTCGGGTCCAAACCAACCCAAAGAGATTTATAGCAGGATAAAGACCAAATGTACAACTAAATTAGTTTTTCAGTACATAAGATCAATGTTTAAATGTGTTGACTGGGTGTTTTTCAATATTTATATGATTTTAGTGTGGTAAATACACAAAATAACAATTCTGTCAGAGTCACAGTTATTTCGCCAATCGGTAACACTTTATTGTAGGGATACATCTATTAGCACTAATACATACTATTACTGTTTTTTGTCAGTTATTTGAAGCACTTTTTTCAGGAGCGGGGGTGCCACAAAAAGAGTGGGGAATCAGAGGGCGTGTTGCCCGGTGCGCATCTCATTGTAGAACTGCCACTGCGCAAGCACACACACACACACACACACACATACACACACACACACACACAGAACTGTAATAATTTATGACCCAGCTTTCTCTTTTTGAGAGTAAGGTAATCAAAGCTCAGGGTTATGTCAAGGGTGCAGATCCCAAGACATACACACGCACTCACGCACACACACACACACACACACACACACACACACACACACACACACACACACACACACACACACACACACACACACACACACACACACACACACACACACAAGCACACAGAACTGTAATAATTTATCACCCAGCTTTCTCTTTTTGAGAGTAAGGTAATCAAAGCTCAGGGTTATGTCAAGGGTGCAGATCCCAAGACATACACACGCACTCACGCACAAGCGCGTGCGGACGCACGCACGCACGCACGCACGCACGCACGCACGCACGCACGCACACACACACACACACACACACACACACACACAAGCACAGCAGAGAGTGAATGTCAGAGGTGCAGATCACAGCACAGCAGGCAGCCCATGAGAAGCACTGGATCAATCCTCCTTCCCTCCATCTCCACCTTAGCCTTCAGAAGGCCCTGAGAGAATAAGTGGAGACCTGCGTTACAGGAAGTCAGTCAGTCAGGCAACTCACAGGTACGCAAGCATGTAAACACAAACACGCACACGCACACACATTCAGCCGCGCACACACACACACACACACACACACACACACACACACACACACACACACACACACACACACACACACACACACACACACACACACACACACACACACACACACACACACACACACACACACACAGCCATGGTAGCCACAGGTTTTAGTCAATCAGTTAGTCAGTCAGTCAATCCACATGAAGCCTTGAATGAAGCCTTGAAATCATCTTGGCCACTCACTGGTGCAACTGATGAAATCCGGAATGTGTGCCGCTCTGTGCTGAAGAGAAGCTCTGTGTGTGCATGTGTGTGTGTGCGTACCCCATGTGAGTATGTGTGTGCGTGCCTGCTTGTGCACATGCATGTATGCGTGCACGCGAATAACTGCCTGCGTGCATGTGCGCGTGTCTGCATATGTGTGTGTGTGTGTGTGTGTGTGTGTGTGTGTGTGTGTGTGTGTGTGTGTGTGTGTGTGTGTGCGCGTGTGTGTGTGTGTGTGAGTGTGTGTGTGTGTGTGTGTGTGTGTGTGTGTATATATTGGAGATAAGCTATTTGGTGCCACGTGGAGGGAAACAGAGAGACTCAGCTGATGAAATTAATATTGGAGCAGGTGCAACATTTGGATAGGGTTTCTGTTCTGAGCTGCATTGTTGGATTTAGATATGGCCAAGACTTGGATTTCTTTTTTTTGCTCTGATTGTACACACACAGACAGAGAGAGAGAGGGGGAAAGAGGGAGAGAGAGAGACAGAGACAGAGAGAAAGAATTGCATTCATAGTCGCATACACTAGATATGCAGTACATGCACATCCCACGTATTCGAATGAGTTTTGCTGTGTGTGGCCTGGGTTCCGGGTACTGTAAATGAGCAATATGAGATAAATCTGAGATACCCCAGTCAGCCAACCAGCCAGAGTACAACCACAATTAGGCAACTCTCTCTATCCCGCAACAATTTTCTCTTGTGTTGCCTTATTTGTTTTGCTTTGTGACCTCAATTTCTTTGCCTAATAACCTTGATTTTTTCCCACAGTATTATTCCTTATTATTAAATATGTGTGTCGTAGCTTTTGTTGCTCTTTTGCTTTGTTTTTCATGTCTCAAAATGTAAATATATCGGCCTATATATACAGTATACTGTATACAAATGAATAACTGAATGAATGAATCAGCTAGAAATGCATTCAGAGAGTGCAAACCTCCCAAGGAAGCTGTGTGATAGAACATTTGACTATATTACACCCTAATTTTATAGTCTTTCTCCCTTGTTTTTGTGGAGTAAGAAGTTGGGATGACAAAAACTGCCCTATCCCGCGATGGT
>NC_085879.1:11870352-11880352 GCF_034702125.1 Engraulis encrasicolus
CCCAGAGGTACATAATGTGCATTTATTTTATAGATTTCTTTAAAGGTGCATTGTTTAATATTTTTAGTAGTTTATTTCTAGAATTCAAGTTTTGCATTCCTGTTCATCAAGTGTGCTGAGTGTGTTCTCTCGTGAGATGTACAGTAATCAATTGACAAGACAGTTTAAGACTTAGAAACACTGAAAGGACACGTAAATAAGGCTACAAATATAATTTAATAACAATGATGATGATGATGATGATAATAATAATGATAATAATAATAATAATAATAATAATAATAATAATAATAATACAAAAAAACAATAACAATAATACTAGTGCATGATGATATTTTAAATGTGAATCAAATTAAATGTCTTTAACACAGGAAGCCCATCTCTCTTGCCAAGTCCAAAATGCCAGGAATAGCCTCAAGTTTCTCCATAGCATCCTCAGGAAGAACAATACCCCCAGTGAGATCATCCAATACCTTTGCCTTGTTCTCGGTCTTCTCCTGACGCTCAATAGGGCACACAGGCTGCATCATCACCTTTTCGATGTCCTCAGCCTTACCCCTCAGCTCTCTGTACTTGACCATCATTTCACCATGGAGATTGATCATCTTAAGAAGGTCCTCTCTGCTGTAGTGAATGTCAGCGGTCTGAGAGTGAGTCGGGGCTCCACCAAAGGCCCCAGTGGAGAGGCTCGCAGGAGCTGCAGACGTGGATGACATGACGTCGACCCTTGGAGCTGCTAGTCCTCTGTGGGTCATGATGCCAGTCGACTGGGCTGGCTTGATGCTCTGCTGACCATGGACACCCCCAGATGGCAGATTGAGATTCCCCACAAACTTAAGAGGTCCAAACTGGCTCAGCAAAGCAGCTGTGTCATCAGATGTAGGGATGAGGTTGTTCATGCTGGATGGGCAGGTTGTAGCCATGTTGGGAAGAGCAGGCCCCGCAAAGGAAATGTCCTTCCTCATCGGAGTCACCACAGGTCCAGTGGAGGCCAGCTGGCTACCTCTGACACTGTTGGACTGAGAGTGGATCAAGTTGCCCACAAATCTCAGGGTCTGAGGTGCTGAGGTTGGCAGGCTGGTCATACCATGGTACTGCTGCTCCTGGGAAGCGGCTTGCCCCTTTTGGTACTCCTTCCAATACTTGCCTACAAATTTACAGTATGTATTAGGATCACATGTAACATAGGTAAAGGTATTGACAACATTAAAAGTAATGAAAGATTTTGTTCTTACTGGAAGAAAACCGTGTTGCCCGCACATATTTGTATGGATGCTCAGACTGGGGCCTCCAATGAGAGGCCATGCCCATTTCTTCAACAGAGTTGACATGGGAAAAGACTCGCTTAGAACGAGTATGGCGTTCAGGCCCAATCCATGATCCACTCTGGTTGAAAGTTTTCGGACAAAATGCCATTGAAAATCCTTAGAAATTGCTCAGAAATCGCAGAGGTTTATCACAAGTGACTTGCCTTCAGGTTGCTCATGTGAGAAGTGACTAGATTTTGCCAACATTCTAGTTTGAACATTCTATTCCTCTAAAATTCTAAAGCTCATCCTTTTAATGAAAACATTTTGGTTGCCTAGCGATTATGATGTCACCAAGAATGCTCATTGCAGGAGGTGCAGTTCCTGTTGACTGAATTGAACACTGAAGTGATAAAATGAATGAATGAATAAATGAATAAATAAATAAATAAATAAATAAATAAGCAAATGAATAAATTAATACAATTTAATACAATTCATTTTAATGTAATTTATTATTACTATAATTATTACTATTATTATATAATTATTTGTTTTTTGTCTTTTTGGACCTTAATTTTTAGACAGGATAGTGTGAGAGCAGACAGGAAGTGAATGGGAGAGAGAGACGGGGAGGGATTGGCAATGACCCATGCCGGAATCAAACTGGGTTGCCAGTAGCAGCCCAGTGCCACACACTGTTAGAGCCAGAGTAGGGCCATATAATAACAATAATAATAATAATAATAATAATAATAATAATAATAATAATAATAATAATGATGATGATGATGACAACAATACATTCAACATTTAGCTTAGTTTATAATAAGCATTCAATGGCAAATTTAAGTGGCAAAGAGCTCGTCTCTAGCATGGGACAAAAAGTGCATAAGATTTGCAAGATTTGTATCAGCCACATCACTTGACCATTAGCATGGGCAAAGATTTGATAAACTTAACGCCTTTCAGAAAGGTAAAACTAGCACAGACACAGTCTTCCAGCACTACAGTAAGTTTAGTAGGCTAATATTTTTGATATTGTCTGTTTGTGTGTGTGTGTGAGTCGCGCATTGGTGTGCACGTGTGTGTGGGTACATGTGCATTTATGTGTATGAGAGAAAGAGAGCGCGATAAGGATATAGACTTTTGCCTCACTTTCATAGCAAATTGATCTGGCACTCTTTAACACCAAATGATGGATTTTGGAAGTTGTGTGTGTGTGTGTGTGTGTGTGTGTGTGTGTGTGTGTGTGTGTGTGTGTGTGTGTGTGTGTGTGTGTGTGTGTGTGTGTGTGTGTGTGTGTGTGTGTGGCTCCCACTCTCCTGCTACTTTCCACTGACAGCCCTCTGCTTTATTGCATCGTATCCTGTGTTGACTGCCCCAGGTGACATCACTGCTTCTTCACCTAGACAGCCTCTCTCATTCTGTTCTATCCTTTTTCTCAATGTATTTATATATAGCCTACCACCACTGTTTCTCTCTATATAATTTCTGCTCTGTTTCTCTCTCCATCCCTTCCTCTCTGACCCTGATTACCTCCGCCAGGAGGTTATGTGATCGCCCGATTTCTGTCTTATCATGTCTGTCCGTCTTTCGCTCTTTTCGTTCACTGCTATTTCGTGGCCTGCCACAAGGTGGCCGAGGTGAATTGAGCAATGACAGGGCGCGCCTGTGAGGTGGATTGATGGACAGTGACCACACAGCCAGAATGTATTACGTGCGGATTTGCTGTGCCTACATGGCTGCGTAGCCAATAGCACACCAAATTATATATAATAGCCGATATGCCAACAATATGGCACACATATCGTCGCAGAGTTTATTGTTCTCCGAGTGTTTGCCCTGTCAACCAAATCAGCGTTCGCGGAGCTAATTGCTCTCCGAGTGTTTCCCTGAAGTTTACGAAGGTTTGAGATATTAACAACGGCAAACAGTGTTTAAGAGTGAACAGACAGCGCCAAGGAGGGAAAGCTACCCAGTTCTCTACATGAAGGGTTAAATAAAGTTGTGTGCAGACAGTCACCACAAAGCCAAACAGAATGCACAGCGCGCGGACTTGCTGTGCCTGCATGGCTGAAGCCATAGGTGCGTATAGTCAATAAATAGCACCCAAACATAATGTAAATATGTAGGCTAATGGCATGCTTATCGTCACAACTTTCGCGGAGTTAATTGTTCTCCGAGTGTTTTCCATGTCAACCAAATCAGCTGTCTCTCGCCTGTTGAAGTTTGTAGCCCACGGAGGGAGGGAAAAAATAGCCTAATAACGGTGAACAGTGTTGGCTATCAATAATGAACAGACAGCGCCAAGGAGGGAACGGTATCCAGTTCACTACGTTTAAGGTTAATCAAAGCTTGTGCAGGGGCGTCAGCAGACCCAACACTATACAGGGGCACAAAAGGGCACCAAAAAGAAATGTGTAACCCAGGTTAAAATAGACATTAATAAATAAATAGTTAATAAATAGAATAAATAGCAAGCAGAATTTCATCATTTTAATAATTTACTTTTGTGATATTAAAACCGTCTAAAATGGATAAATAGTATTTAAAACATTATTTCATGGTTTTGGTAATTCATTTTATCATTGGTTGAAGTTGAAAGGTCATATCTATCAGCCAATCACGTTGCTGATAGTTGTTCTGTTCCGGAAGATTCTCGTCAGAATCGAGGAAGGCAGAACAGGTGAAGCCACGTTCGTGTGGAGCTCCAGTGATTGAAAGAAAAGAGATAAGTTTATAACTGTATTTGGCGATTTATTTTCCTACTGAAAGTGTTTTATTTACCCTTCTGTCTATGTCGATAGACTGTGGTTTTGTTTACCGTTGAGTTTTTGATGAGAATCGTCGAGAGAAAAGTTTGCTTTGAAGATCACGCATCCAGCGCGTGATCAACGACATTAGATGGCGAGCCACCCGAGACCGGAGGAACCGTGAACTGTGCTTGTGCGTCGAAAGAAAGAGCTTTTCTTCCGTTTTGGGAGAGAGGACACCCGATTGAAAGGCTGATTGCTTCCAGCCTTCCCTTTCCCTTCCCTGCGGAGAAACCATCAACAACCGCGGTAAGACTGTTGCAGTTTAAGCCGCTGTTGTTCTCCCCTCTGGATCACGTGCGCAGTGCGTGGACTGCTCCGCGCTGCTGTGTGTGAAAGGGAACGTCTCCCTTTCGTCTGCTAAAGAACTGTTTAGCGCAAAAGGACTGATTTAATGGACATTGATGCAGTTTAACCATTTATGTTTGATGCTTATGTACATATTGTGAATGTGTTTAACTGTAAGGGATATTGAAATTGCATTTACTGGTGTTAACTTTTCCTATTGGGCTTAGTAAGATGCCCTGTGTTTTTCTAGGTTGTAATAATCTGCTGATTAAGGGTAATACCAAATGCTTTTGATGTAGTTATAACGAAAATAGGCCTAAGTTGATTAACAATTAAGATGGATAATTAAAATAACTAGTTATACCAAATAACTAAAAGTAAGAGATAACAACTAAACTAGAATACTAATAAGAGCTCAACTAAGATAACTAAACTACTGAAACTAAATAAGTTGAAGTGAAATAAAATAGATTAAGAATTCAGAATGGTTTTCTAACTTTAAAGGGTAACTGAGTACAACTCAGATTCTTCTTTGAACTCACTTTGCATTCATATGCAATTGTTTTTCTATGTAAAATGTTTTGTATGTGTAATGTCTTGAAGGATCCAATTTCTAAATAATACTATTTCTATTTTTCTTTTGATAAAGCAGTCAATCTAAACTTATATTCTGGTCTGTGGTGTTTTCCCTGTTTCTTGGTCAATTATTATTTTAACCAATTACTGCTCCTCCTACGAACCTAGTACTGGTCCACCCCCATCCCTAACTATTCCTATTTCATACTTGTAGTGTGTGCTACACATGCGAGCGCGCAAAGCGCGCGAGCTGAAACATTTTTGGGCAATTATTTTTAAAAAAGAATGGGCAGAGATAATTTATGCAAGCACACAAGAAAATATTGTATAGCACTTATTTATTATTATACAGCATCATAAATACATTGTTAGATTCTTATTTTCTGCATCATTCAATATCTACCTGAACCAAACTGAATTGAATTGGCCTACTGTGAACTTAACTGTATATCTGTATAGGCCTATTGAATTGGCCCACTTGTGAACATTACTGTATAACTGTGGTCAGTTATGACCTGTGGTCAACTCAACTGGTGGGTTGTTACTTAAAAGTGGTTTGTGTTGCCTTGTTACCTCTCACCTCTCTCATTTCTCCTTGCTGCTTTATCCCTGCTCCGAACGAATAACGTCTGATGTCCATCTACAAGAATAATGTTGTTTGAGTTTGAGTTGTTTGAATTATTGATAGGCCTACAGTAGGCTGTTATCTGTTATCAATAATAATTCAATAACTCAATGCCAGCAAAATATCATAATCTATATCATATCATAAAATAACTACTAGCCTACTAGTACAACATAGCACTTCTTCCATAACTCTACATACCTGACACACCATAAAACCAAATAGGCCTAATAAAAACAGGACATTCTGCTATTCTATGCAAGCTATGAATAATCAATTGGTGTGTGTGTGTATGGCGTGTGCGCGTGTCTGTGTGTGCCGGTGCATGTTCACGTCAAGAGGGGGAGCCAGAGTATCACACATGGGCATTGCGTAGGCTATGTGTAATAGATGCATTCAATCGAATAGTTGGCTATGTTCACGGCATTATGTTTCTGTCTTAAAAGTAACCACCTGTAGGATGTCATCATGCCCAACTCTGAGACCAACGTGCTTGGGCTGCAATAAGCCAGCCAGCCTCCAACTTGCCTGGACGACGGGTCATTCAAACATGCGCTGGGCTATTTTTAAAAGCAACAGCATAGCCTACCAAACTGCTTTCTACGAGTATTGTATTCCGTTGTAGTGCGCTAGTAGCATAGGCTATAACAGCGGGGCCATTGGTTGCAGGCAACTTTGTCAATAGGCTATGTCAAAAAAAAATATGCCGATAGCTAGCAAAGCTGACAAGACAAGTTGGGGTAGTCCATCACGGGATCATCACCCCCTGAAAACACGAACGTAAAGAATTGAGAAACAGCACAACATGGCAAATAGTTGGTGAAGCTCCAGCTTAAACAGCTACTTATAGGCCTACCTTTATGAGCGAACTGCCTGGCTACTGTAGCATAACAGACGTGACCACATAGGCTAACACCACTTCAGAGACGCCCCTTCGCGTTATTAGATGAAACATGTTCTACACATTTGATTGACATGCTATGCTTAGTTTACAGATGATAACAAAAAATGACGCTTACTGTTTACTTCACTTCACACCGGCCGGAGTGAATGGTCGCTGTGTTGGTCAGGTTTGGTTCAAAAAGCCAACATTTTCATGTGCTGCCCAAATCTCTCGTTATCAAGAAGAACGATTCTTCCTAGGCATATTCGTCACATTTCATTGCAGCGGTCGGCCAATGAGGGGGGGCACCATGTAATTCACCACGTAGGCTAATTCAAATAGTCAATTTCTTCAGGGTGCCAAATAACTAGGGTGTTATAGCCTAATAAATGTTTTAGTGTGTCTTCACTAAGAGAACTAGTATGCCTGTCGTGTTTCTTAAAAATAGTATGAAAAACTCCTGCATGGCTCTGTATTAGCCAACAGGCAACTCTCCGGCTTCATGCTCCGAGTGCGAGTGGCCGTGGCGGCAAGTGCATTCTTATCAGGCTGCGGTGTCCGTGTCAGACTTAAATTCTAACTTAAGTGTAGTAGGCTATAGGCGTATTTTAAGAGAAAAAAAAATAATGCAAGCATGTAGGCCTATTCTGTATATTACCAGATGACCCAGACTTAAATAATAAAAAATAAAGATATAAATAAATAAATTAATTAAAAAATCAGTGCCCATTATACCCTGGCACCGTGCATCCACACCAGGGCACGTGCCTGGGTAAAAATGCTCTAACGACGCTGATGAGCTTGTGTTTGACAGTGATACCAAATCGTTCTCAAAGGCCAAGGTGCCCCCGTAGTCATATCATTCACTATAGGCTATATTATGGATTGATATTAATAGCTGCGCTATTTAATATTGTGGCAAAACAATTATGTGATGAAAGGCATAATGCTTCCAATCATCAAAATGTTTATAATAACAACACAATGAATGAACAATGACACCAGGCTACAGTATAGCGATGGGATACAATATTTTCCAAATTATGGCCTATCCTATGGCATGACCAATCACATTTGCCAATCACACAATGTCAGGTGAACTAATACCAATTACCAAAGCTAACCAGGTGAGGTGACATAAGCCTTAGCCAATAAAAGAGACACATAATTTGGTTAAAATGTAATGTTCACTTCTCTGAACACTGTAGGCCTAGCCTATAAATAGCCTAGGCATGCATGGATTACACCACGACATGTCACAAATATTACAACCAAATTCAGCTTCCTTGGCGGAGGTTTGCACTCTCTGAGTGCATTTCTAGTTGTTCTTTCTTTCTATCTTTTCTATTCTCTTTCTTCCTCTGCCTCCTCTCTTTGCACCCCCCTTTCTATTTCACTCTAGCCTCACACCCCGTAAAACATAGCAAGTTAGTTAAACATTTTAAAAAAGTAAGTTGCCCTGTACTGCCTTAAATTTGTAAGTTAACTCAAGTCGAGGCTGAACTGAACTTGAGGCTTTCTCATTCTTTATGTTTATAGTGCAGTGTGCAGGTTGGATTTGGCCCTTTCACTTCCTTATTGTTCTCCTGCCCAACTCTCCATCTGTGTTCCACTCAGAGGTGGCAGTGGAACTGAGGCCCAGTAGCACCATAGCAGTGTGTGAAGCCCTCCAGTTTACCGGAGGAAGCAGCCTGCTGTTGTCAAACTGCTTCTCCTCTCCGCTGCCTCTGCCTCTCAGCACCCTTTATCTTTCATTTCCCTTCTCTCACTGTCTTTTCTTTTTCTCCTCTCCTTTTTCTCCTCTCTCTCTCTCTCTCTCTCTCTCTCTCTCTCTCTTCCTTCCTCTGACTGTGCATCCTCTCAACATCTCACTCCAGGAGAGCAGAGAGAGAGAGAGAGAGGAGAAAAAGGAGAGGAGAAAAAGAAAAGACAAAGAGAGAATCTCTCTCTCTCTCTCTTGCTTCCTCTGACTGTGCATCCTCTCAACATCTCACTCCAGGAGAGCAGAGAGAGAGAGAGAGAGAGAGAGAGAGAGAGAGAGAGAGAGAGAGAGAGAGAGAGAGAGAGAGAGAGAGATAGATAGAGTGCAGGTGAGATCTGCTTTGAACCGAATAATAAGCCTATATGACTTCCCGCCGCACACAGTGTCTTTTCAAGGCCTTTCCTGTGTGTGTGTGTGTGTGTGTGTGTGTGTGTGTGTGTGTGTGTGTGTGTGTGTGTGTGTGTGTGTGTGTGTGTGTGTGTGTGTGTGTGTGTGTGTGTCTGTGTCTGTGTGTCTGTGTGTGTGTGTGTCTGTGTCTGTGTCTGTGTGTCTGTGTGTATCTGTATGTGTGTGCTTGTGTTAACAATGAAGTGATGTAGTATTACAAGGTAAATAAGCAACAAAACAAATGATATTCAAAGCACATACACAGACACAGACACAGACACAGACACAGACACACACACACACACACACACACACACACACACACACACACACACACACACACACACACAACACACACACACACACACACACACACACACACACACACACACACACACACACACACACACACACACACACACACACACACACACACACACACACACACACACACACACACACACACACACACACACACACACACACACACACACACGAGTACAGCTAACAGAGCTATCAGTACTGACATGCCTCCAACAACAGCGGAACGTCAGACAAGATCCACTGAGAATGAAAGACAGAGAAACTAAATAGAGAAGAGAAGGGAGACAGAAGTAGGCTAGGAGAGTTCAATGGGAAGGGGAAGAGGGGGAGTGAGAGAGTAGTGAGGGATGGAAGGGAGGATGGGGGAGGAGTCGGAGTGAAAAAGAGAGCGGGAGAAGGATGACATATCAGTAATCAGCGGCATTGGGAAAGCAGGAAAGAGGATGGAGAAGACAGAGAGAGAGAGAGAGAGAGAGAGAGAGAGAGAGAGAGAGAGAGAGAGAGAGAGAGAGAGAGAGAGAGAGAGAGAGAGAGAGAGAGAGAGAGAGAGAGAGAGAGAGAGAGGTGACAAATCACCAATCAGCTGCGTTTTCAGATCAAGATCTTTCAGTTTTCAAGTCACCACCTGCTGCTGAAACATGAAAGAGTGCAACTCCACGGAAACCCACCACCCAGGTGGCCACACTGGAGGGATAATAAGAAATCACACTAACGGAAAAATGAGAGTAGCAGAGGGAAAAAAGGAGTGAAAGGTTACCATCAACCTGGGATGGTTGATGGGGGGAAAAGCGGGGATGAAGTCACGTAGAGTTGAAAATGAGAGGAGAAAATGAGAGGAGAAGAGGAAAAAAAAGAAATGTTAGAGGGGGTGGGATGAGTCATAAAAAAGGAGGATGAAGTCACAAGGAGGGTAAAAAGAATGAGAGAAGGAGAAGAAAAAGTGTGGAGGGAGGAGGGAGAAGGATGTTGGAGGAGAAGTGTGTATGTCAGGGGTCGGCGAATGCAATCCATGATGTCAGATATTGTGATTGAGATATCTGCGGAAAAACATCATGTACACCCGTGGTGAGGAACCTTTTGCATTCGAGTCCC
>NC_085879.1:11887852-11905352 GCF_034702125.1 Engraulis encrasicolus
AGAGAGAGAGAGAGAGAGAGAGAGAGAAACACATCACACAAATTGAGGGATATATATCCAGATAATGCAGGTGTGTGATCACAGAGCGGCCTCCACTGTAATTGTCTTCAGACCTCTCCGTTTCCTGTCTGCTCAGCTCTCTGCAAATCAATGCATTCAATAACCAAATAATTACAATACAATTACAGACAGCAGATAAACAAAGTCAGACCAATGCAGATGAAGGAGAAAAAAACTAGACATAAAATAACATATAGTGGATTTCAATATCAATTTGATATGATGATAAGGTACTGAAATGTAATGTATTTTTGTTGTGTGTGCGTGCGTGCATGCGTGTACTGTACATGTGTCCTCAGACCATGGTTCACATCACAAGCCCCCATAAACTCTCTGTGACTCTAAATACGTAAAATAATTTCTTGGCCATGTGGTCTCACAGCCATGTGACTTGGCCTGTTATTCTGATTACCCCTGTGCTCCTCTTCACTATCCAGGAAGCCAAAGCTCTATACCTTAAAATACTACACTGTAGCTCCCTAATCTAATCAGTTGTTGTTCACTGGAGCAAGAAATAAACTATCCTCTCAAATCACTTTTACTGATGTATCCACAGCACTTTAATTTATTTATAATAATTTTCTTTTCTTTCTTTCTTTTTTTCTTCATTTCTTTCTTTATGCAGGGAAAATCTTCTGATGCAAATTTGCCTGAGCATTCTGAGTCACAGTATAAATTAATTTATCAGATCTCTCTTGGATTCTGAGCTGTCCCGGGCTGTCCTGTATTGAGAAGAAAAAAACAATTTCTTACCCGTAGTGAAGTGATTATGAGAAATAGAAATAATTAGAATAAGTAGAAATAATCCGCCACATCTGTTATGTCAACCCTGCTTATGTCCTATCCTCCACATCTGTTATGTCAACCCTGCTTCTGTCCTATCCTCCATGGCCTCATGTAGCACTGCTCTCCTGAGGTGCTCAGATGGCCACCCCTCGCACAGGTGAGACATACATATCATTGTGTGCACCATGACAATAGGACAATAGACAATTTCCGAGTAGGAATGTCCCTTTTATAGGATATATAAAGCCCCTTACCCCTATTCAAACTGTAGGCCTCACCGTTGGTAATTCACTGTTGGCCTATTGCAGCCAGTGATGACTTTGGTCCTCTACTCTTTCCATTCAGCAGAGTGTGGTGACAGAGAGCCTGGTGTCAGGGTATGTATTTGCCAGCGGGAGAAGTCAGTTAACCTGAGGTGTGCAAATCTAATTAAAACTACTACTTGCACGTGTGTGTGTGTGTGTGTGTGTGTGTGTGTGTGTGTGTGTGTGTGTGTGTGTGTGTGTGTGTGTGTGTGTGTGTGTGTGTGTGTGTGTCTCTCTCTCTCTCTCTCTCTCTCTCTCTCTCTCTCTGTGGACACAGCAAGAGGTTGAGTGGTCTTTATTGATTCAGTGTATGAGAAAGGTTGGGCGCCCTTTTGGAAAATAATTACATCCGTTTACAAGTAGAGTTTCCAGCGGTGACCAGTGCGAAAGCTGTCATGATATTCTGCACTCCACTGCATCAGATGTGTATGGTACAGCTTCTCACCTGTGAGAGTAGCCTTTGTGTCACCAACATGGGTGACTGGAAATTGTTGTAGTTATCTGTGTATCACAACAGGTAAAAAGCCCTCAATCACTTTGACCATAAAAAGTTGACATTCAATGCAATGCACTCTATATCTCAAAATATAATGCACACACACACACACACACACACACACACACACACACACACACACACACACACACACACACACACACACACACACACACACACACACACACACACACACACACACACACACACACACACAGACTTCACGAGGCTGAACATGCTCAAAAATGCTAGAGTGGATGTCAATTTGAAGAAATGAATTCACTCTACACTACAAAACACAAAGTGTAATCTTACAGAGTGCAGTCAGAGAAGGCTTATCTTTGATGATGTGTAAGTAGACATTGTGTCATTAGATTTGATATAAATCGTATAGGCCTACATCTCTTTTTTGGAGAAAAATAGCACTGCAGCAACCTGTAGACACTCACCGGAAATGCAAATATGAGGTGGCATTTTATTATCCTTTTTTGGATGAGGGAAAAAAGCTGAAAATGCCGCCTTCTTTGACAGCATTCATATTTCAAAGGTGTTTACTGCACCACCTAAGCCAAATGTTGCCATTCTCCATGACAATTTATCACCCCTCCTTCCTGTAATAGTCAAACCACAGCCTATCCAGGAGACTCTGAAGAGAGAACAGAGAATCACATTCTTTTCGACTTGACTTCAAACAATCATTGAAATAAAATAAAAACTTTGTAAATAGATAAGTGCATCTAATGAAAGGGTGGTGTTGGGAGAGAGAGAGAGAGAGAGAGAGAGAGAGAGAGAGAGAGAGAGAGAGAGAGAGAGAGAGAGAGAGAGAGAGAGAGAGAGAGAGAGAGAGAGAGAGAGGCCAACCCACACGCACGTGCATACACACACATCACTATCAAAGAAAGAAAGAAAGACAGCAAAGAACAGACACAGTACTCCTACTTGTTCCACACAGTACTCCTATCTGGTTTCCATGGTAGTGGCCACTTATCCTCTGGCCTTAAAAGCTCTTAGCAAAGTGGCACCAGATTGCACAACCCAAAGGATGCCACTTTAGTGCCAACACCTCCCCCCGGGAGTGGTGCAGCCATGGCTGGTGGCACTGTGGACATGATGTCTGCCAGTGCATTCCTGTCGCATCCCTTGGCACAGAGACACAACAGACACAAGGTCAGAGATTCAGATTCAATCTCAGATTCCTAGAGTTGTTGAAATTGCTTCCATTCAAAGTGGAAAAGCCTCCACAAACACACACTCACACGCACACGCACACACACAGCCACGATTTTACAACCATCCTCTTTTCTTACTAAAGTGAGAGGGTCAAACACATTGGTTGTTCACCTTGAGTCACTCAAATCAAGTCACAAAAGGCCCTGATGTAGACTAAAGATGACTTTAAATGGGGCAACAGCAGACTTTAAACAAAGCAGGAACAGTGTTTAAAGGGATTTGCAAAGGGGATGAGTAGAACGGAGAGGGATTGACAAAAGGAGACAAGCAGCTTTTGTGACAAACCTGCCAGATAGAGAGAGAGCAATGGAGAGAGAGAGAGAGAGAGAGAGAGAGAGAGAGAGAGAGAGAGAGAGAGAGAGAGAGAGAGAGAGAGAGAGAGAGAGAGAGAGAGAGAGGCTGTGTAAAATGTGAATGTGTATGTTTGTGTCTGTGTCTGAGTCAAAGGAAGGAAAAAGAAAAACGTAGCATAAAGCAACAACACAAACGTAAAAACGGTTTTCTCTTGCCATAAAGGAATGTGTGGCTTTGCATTGTAGGTGTAGTTCTATATCCACTGTGTACCAAAGCATGGGCTAGACACATTGGAGCAATTGAACGCTTCAGTGGAATCTCTGTATATAGTTCCTGACTCTTGCCAGATGAATGAGTTCTACCTCGCTCCACAAATATTCATTTTTGAACCACGGCCATATGCTTGGCTCTTTGGAGACGTGGCTTTATAAAAACATCCTTGAATATGAATATATGATATCCTTGAATATGATTGGATAAACAACTTGTATGACATTTTAATGAAGTGTGGCTCTATTTGGCCATTGTTGTCTGAAACAACTGTTACTTATTTTCCCCCATTTCCACACGTTTAAACTTTCAATTTGTCACATCTCTAAAAAATCCGCAATCGTGAGGTTCACATTGCAGTGTGGGAGCTGCACGGATCTGAAATTCACCCCAGATCCCCTCAACTATGCTCATGAAGCTGAGCATAAATACACAACGATCTTTCTAGAGCCAGGTTAGTCTACTATATACACACACATACAACTGTTAATTACTTTTTTCTAGCACTACCTGGAGAACTCAAATAGTTGACGGAGGTAGCAATAAAAATGAAAACTTTATTTGTATATCACAATTCATACAATAGGCCTACATGCAGCTCAATGTGCTTAACAGTTAGATTAACAACAACAATAAAAATGAAGAAAAAAATATATCAATAAAAATAGTCTGAAGATGAATAGTAAAAATAAAATGGCATAAAATTCACAAGCATAAGAAAGTGTTAAGTACAGAGACTAAAAAAATAATGGCATAGAACCATAAGAATTATAGAACGTAAATGTAGACCCTGCTGGCAACAGGGGTGAGGAAAAACTCCCTTTCCATTTCATTGAAGATTTTGAAAATGGGTGTATTAAAATACATAGGCAGACTTTGTTTCACATGGCAGAATGGTGCACAAATTATCAGCTGAATTGTTCCATACGGCACAGTTATCTTGCTGCACTGACAAAAATTGTAGAGTTGAGCTTTTGCAAAAGTGACATTTCTTGAGTTCAAAAAGAAGAAGAACAACAGCAAAAACAGTAAAAATACTGGTCTTTCCCCACTCATTCAATGAAACACAGGTGTGATCTTACTAGTTAACATTAAGTAATGTTAGGCTCAAGATGGCCATTGATAAAATCATTGCCCAGTAATGACTTACCACTTACCACTAAATAAATCTCAGTATAAATTGTCCCATTTTTAATTATAGCTGTTGTGTTACATAAAAAAACAGAGGGATGAAAGAAATCAGAAACAGTGTGTGTGAGAGAGACAGAGAGAGAGAGAGAGAGAGAGAGAGAGTTGAGTACCACTGTACCACATACATCAATACAACACAGAGACAGAGAGTTTATGTGAGTGTGTACTGTGAGATATGCAAAAGTTTAGAGACATACACAGAAAGTACAAGTAGAAAAAATAGGTTAAGACAAGTGTACAGTACATGCTGTGCTACAACGAGGTGGAGGTAAAGGTATGTAGAGATCGACATTAATTAGAGCGAGACTCAGTGAAAGGAGCCCTGTAGCCTTATTTTACATTGTTTTGCAGAGCCTTTCTACTAAAATACACTCAGACAAGATTACAATGTAGGAGGAAGGTGCCTTTTACTGCAAGTTCAACACAGTTTATTATAAGAAATACATTCTGGTGCTTCTATTGTTGCTGAAAGTAATTAAACGTGTTGACGTGTAATTTACCTTTTGTCAGACCAGTTTTAAAATATCCTCCCCGCAACACTCCTGAGCAACCATTATGCATTGTTTCTGGCTATGGAACAAAGATGCCCTTGAGAACAACATTTCTTTTCTCTTTTTTCCCCTCTTTTGCTGTTTTGCTACCCACCTGCAAAAAAACAACTTATAAAAGTAGTAATATCTGACCAGACAATATCACTCAAACGTTGTAAGACCAATATTTATAATTTGTTCCTGCATTTATGGAAACAGGCTGAAGACTGGGGAAGCCTTTATTCATTTTGCATCATTACAGTATTAATTCAACTCTAACTGCACCAAGCGCAGCATGAGCGATGCCAGTGACGAAAGTAATTGATTTTATATTGAGTCGCAGAGAGAGAGAAAAGAGACAAAAAAACTATTCGGGCAACTAGATCGATGTGAGCGACTTGGACGGCAGTTTGTAGTTGGACTTGGATGAATATTATGCAACTGACTGAGCAATGATGCGTTACGGCGACAGCCGCCACAGCCAATAAGAATATTGGAATGCTTGGATTCAGCTTTAAGCGCTTCTATCGCTCTCATTACACAGTAATACAGTAGGTATAACCTGTGTTTTATAACTAGGTACTATTGTGTAATGCGGTTGGAGTGCAGTGTTCTACTGGTGGAGCAGTATTACGAGGCTACTTCATTAGGTAGTTGATTCTGAAGTCACAGGTTTGATTCCCTTTTCCCATTTGGCAAAACATTGTGGGTTGGGGACTGAACAAGACATACCCCACGTCGCTTCATGGCCTGTATAGTGTTCCTGTTCCATAATTCACAGTAAGTTGCTTTGGATAAGACCAACAGCTAAACATAATGTAATGTGTCAGGCAGCCATTTTTTGTACCTGTGCTGTCAAATAAGAAAGCAACGAGGAAGACAAATAGACAGACACAGCGACATACTGCAGGGAGAGAACAATGCAAGGGAAGGAAGCATGGCCGACGAGAGGGATTTACTCCTCAGATCATCCTAACTTGATTCAAGTTCCTACATTATGCTCTAACAAAAGTAAAGCCTCAGCTCCCCAGTGCTCACCCAAAATCCTCACCACAGGCCCAGGCTGAAGGATGCTTATCCATGCTGCGTTCAAAAGAAATGTGCTTGCATGTACACCTACAGTACAAGGAATAGTGTGTGTGAGTGAGTGAGTGATTGAGTGAGTGAGTGAGCGAGTGTGCGTGCGGAGAGAGAGAGGGGGGGGGGGGGCATAACTACTGTTACTGTCCAGATCTACTTCGAGAAGATAGGAGTTTGCTCATGGACTATAGCTCTCAGCACTGTCAGGGTTGCCTCGGGCCAATTACTTTCAAATGGTGCCGGAGAGCAGAATGAGAGTTTTTCTTTTCAACATTCAGCCACGCTTTTCTGGTTATGAATGAATTGAGGAAAACGTATCCTCAGTGAGTTCCTTGGTGTCAGTGTTGTTCATGGTTTGATCGACTAGTGTGGGAAATCCTGAACATTTTGTTTGCGTCTTGTGTTCACCCAGTATTTGTGACAGCGATGTGAAACCTTAAGCAATTGCTTTTTGTATAATGGATTGCCACTATTTGATTTGTGGATGTGCTGCGACTGCCATACCATTGAGCTTGGCTCTTTGGCTTTGCCATCAGTATGCATGGTGTGATATCAAGATCACCACAATGGCATCATACTAGAGCATTAAGATAACATGTTGACTTGAACCATCTATCGCCATTGTGCGTCGCGATTTTGCGTGTTGACTCATACTCCACAATGCCCTGTAACCGGTTAGGTTTAGCCATGGTTTTGGTCAGGGCACAACTTCACCACAATTTCGCCATTTCCATTGCTTGTTTCGCTGTTCTTGGCCAAAGTAAAGCGGCAGAAAAGTTGCTTTACTGCCAGGCTAGGGTTAGACACGGGTTTGGTTAGGGAACAGCGGAGCATTTTCGGGTTAAGCAACAGAAATTTACAGACACAGCGGGAAAGCTGTGCAAACCTGGGCCTCGTTTCCGAAAGGGCCTTAAGTACTTCTTAACGCTACGTGCTACTTAAGTTCACACATAACACCATCGTAGAGCTCACGGAGCGTTTCCCAAAACCAACTTAGCAAAGAACCATCGCAGGTTGACACGTAACTCTAAGAGAAATCCATGAGTGATCTGGAGTAGTCTTAACGTGCTAAGATTGATCGTAACGGCATGGCACAGTGGAGACACCCACAGGATATGAAGGGAAAAGAAGAAACTTGCGCATAAGACTGCTGTTTTAAGACGCGAGTGACAGGGCACAGTGGAGACACCCACAGGAAAAGAGGAAACTTGCGCTTCAAGTTGATGTTTTAAGACGGGAGTGTAAATATCATGGCACCATGAAAATAAGAAGGTAACATTAATTGTGTAAGTGTATAAAATAAAAGAAATGTGTTTGGAAAATATTTTACAGGCAGTAAAATAGTTCAGCTGTGTTTGATAAATCAGGGCATTATTTAACTTGTGTGTGATCAATCATAATTTGTGTGGGTACTTTGTGAACAAGAACAAGGCATTCACACGCAAAATAAATAGGGGGCTTCGGCGACCAGAGACAAGAGTGGTGATGTCGGAAGGCCACTACCGAAACATAAAAAAATAAAAACGGTCAGCGAGTCGTTGCACCCTCTTTCATTCTCAAGTACCCTAAGAAAGGGAAAGTGACGCAGAAAAGACACGATAGTTGTAGGCTAAGGGTAAACTATGACATAAAAAAGGCAACGATGGGGATTCGTGTAGATTTTTTGTTTTAATAACAGCAGACTGCCGTGCAAAATGTTCCTCACAGTTGCTAAAGCCTTTAGTGCGCGGTACTTTGCGCGCCGCTGCCCAAATGCGCATCCCAATTTGGAACTCCTGGGCCTACTTGTCTCCTTAAATATTAAGCACAGTTGCCAACTGCACGCGCTTTGTCTGGTTTAACGGCGTACCCAGGTGAAAAACCCATATACTTAAAGTGTACTTTTTTTGACCGTACTTTGTACTTTGTACTACACTTTGTACTATTTTCGGCGATTAAAAGTGCGCTTCATTGCACTATTAGTGCGCTGAAGCACTACTAAAGCAGTACTTCAGCACACTTGCAGCACACTGAGGATGCTAAATTGGCACCGCTTTTGGACAACTTTAAGTGCACTACAAGCGTACTTTTGAAAGTATGCTCCAAACACGCTTTTCATGCATTCGTATGGCATTAATAGTGTGCTTGAGTACACTTCTATAACATTTTATTGTTACTAGAAGTTCAATAAAAGTATATTAACTTCATGCTTCTTTGGACTACATTGGAACATTTTAAGTCTGTAAAAAGTATATCATATGAAGTATTGTAAATATATAACAGGTATGCTTGAAGTGTATTTACAGTACACTCCCAAGTACATGAAATAATATAAATGTAATATTACAGTCCATGCTGGTTCTCAGAGCTTGTACATTACACACAACCACAGTCACAGTAGTGTTACAGTATGCATCCCTAGCATGACTGACATTTACAATCATTGCATTGTTACAGAGATTTCAGGTACACATTTCACTTTCTTTCAATCTTTCTCCTCCTTCCTGCAATTGATCACTTGTATTGATGATTAATGGTGACACTGTATTCATTGTTTGAACAATTAGTTCCCACTTACCTCCAACCATGACACTGTGGGAAGTGTGAGCCTATATATACCAGAACATATACGTGACCATCATAATGACGGTGGGAACATGGTCATTTTTTTGTGTACCACTTTAAATTTTAAAAACCCCTACAATAAACACAGAATATAACAATGAGTAATATTTTCATGCAAACCAAAAATATTCCTTCAGGATGAATGGCTTTCTGTTTGAGAAATTTACCTCCAAGAAGTGCATTGCATGATGGGACATGCATGATGGTGCATTATGGGTAAATGCACTTTGTGTAAGTGTCACGGGGTGACAATTGAGGCCCAAGTGAACCGAAAACTAGATGTCATTCATTCCCAATGTAATGCACCTGGAGCATGATTAGGATAATGGAGCGCAGGTGAGGAGGATGGAGGTGATTGGTGCACGTGGGTTGGTGAGCAGAGTTTTCAACGGCAAGAAACTACACTGTGAGGAGGAAGCCGCAAGGAGAGATGACTGCGAGAATGCCATCCTGAGGGGAGAGAGAGGCGAGAGTGGAGCGGCAAGATGGGAGATGTCGGACACCGGTAACCGGACAGAGCCAGGCGAAAGGGACGAGAAGTTGGATGAGAAGTGGACGCGATCCTATGGATCAGAAGGCAAACTGGCAGCTCGGAGGAGAGCGCGACTGGCATAGTGCCCAGAAAGAGTCCGCAATCAAAGTGACGGCCAGGTGAACCTGCCTCGATGGAAAGGGGTGAGACGGACATGCACCCCACCGTGAAGATGAGTGACTTGTATTCGCCTGGTTACTGTGGCCCCCGTGAGTGCGCTGCTCTCTCTCTCTCTCTCTCTCTCTCTCTCTCTCTCGCTCTCTCTTTTCCTCTCGCTCGCACCCAAGACTGCTGAAGACCAACCAGCTATTCCGGGCCTACGCAGAAGAACTCCCATCGCTTCTCATCACCCCCAGCTGCTCCCGATTGAACGTGTGTGCCATGCCCCCGTTGCAGTGTAATTCACCTCGCAACCCCCGCACGGATGGACTTGGTGGCTGGACTGTCCAAGCATTCCATTGGAGACTTCAGACTTGGGCGTGGGTGGGTTCCCCCGTGGGTAATGGACAGAGACAACTAGGCCTACCCCTTTGACTTTTAATCCAGTGGTGGTAAATAAATAGAACGAAAACTGGAACTTGTGTCTTGGTTTTTGGTGTTGTGCAGTGAACTCCCAGGGTAGTAGTATCAAAGTGGGCGCGGCCAGCAAACGCGCGCCCCACCTGTGACATAAGCACACTTTGAAGATATTTCGGTGAAGTACAATCATGGTGCACTTAGAAAAAGTGTACTTGCAATATGTTAAAACAATTTACTTTAAAGCGCACTATAGAAAATCACACTTCAAAGACATTTGGGTGAAGTGTAATCATATTGCACTTTAAAAAAGTACAATTGCAATATGTTATTAAAAAATACACTTTTAGTAAGTTCACTATTAGAACACTATTAGTATATTCCTCTAAATACACTTTAGCCAAACATCTTCGAAGTCCACTTGAAGTATGGTTCGCTAAGTGTACTTTCTTTGAGAGCAACTTAATTACATCTAATTTTAAGTACACTTTAAATAAGCATATTGTAAACATACTTTTTCTTAGCACAAAAAGCACGAGTGCCCTTTTAACATGCTAAGTACACTTCAGTCATGCTTTTATTGTACTAAATTGAACCACTTTTTCACCTGGGTAGCTCATGGTTTTGCATGATTTCATTGTGTGTGTGCATTTTATTTCATTTGCCAATAATAACTCCTGTCGATAGTTGCAAACTGCTACAAATGTAGTCCCACCCTTATAGAAAACAACTTTTGATACTGACACATGTGACTTACATTTTGTGAATGGTTTAGCAGCATGACGGCGCAGTTCACTCCGAGGACACTTCAGCACCACATATGTGGACAGCGATCTTTAAGAGCGACGCTACGAATGATCTTGAAGGCTGTGCACGTGCGTTCATGTACGAGTGTCTTTGGGAAACAGTCATAGGAAATCTAAGAACATTCGTAGGATCACTGGTTAACGACACACGTAAGGCTAAGAACCATCATTATCGGGAAACGAGGCCCTGGTCATGTGACGAAAGTGCTTTGTATTACAGTGGCATTGAGGACCACAACTTTACTCGCAAAGGGCGTCGCACCTGGCAGTCATGGGTAAGCGGTTAGGGCGTCAGACTTGCATCCCAGAGGTTGCCGGTTCGACTCCCGACCCGCCAGGTTGGTGGGGGGAGTAATCAACCAGTGCTCTCCTCCATCCTCCTCCATGACTGAGGTACCCTGAGCATGGTACCGTCCCACCGCACTGCTCCCCATGGGGCGCCACTGAGGGCTGCCCCCTTGCACGGGTGAGGCATAAATGCAATTTCGTTGTGTGCAGTGTTCACTTGTGTGCTGTGGAGTGCTGTGTCACAATGACAATGGGAGTTGGAGTTTCCCAATGGGCTTTCACTTTCACTTTTCACCTCAATGGGGAATATGCTGGCATGAAATGAATACATCTTTGCATGATGCCAGTCTGAAATGCACAGAGAGGTATCAAGACCCCACACCCCTCAAGACACTTGTACATGCACACTGTGTATTTTGAGTTTCAAGCTGATTCGTGGTGATATATCAAATTGAATATGCTTTGCATATTCACATGTGCGGTACACCAAAGCCTCCAATTTAGCCAATGTGCATGGCTAGGTAATGAGAGCTCCTTGGTATATTGAAGATTTTCAACCCTTCGCCACACATAAACATGCTCACCTAATTTGTGGTGTTATACCATGTAGAATTGCCTCTGCGTCTTCACATGCACACCATGCAACAGCTTTGGTTTAAACTCTGATTCGCTCTGCGCTGTGGCTCTTATCACATTTGTGGAGCTGAAGGATTATCATCATATTTCTAACCTCGTCTGCCGTCTCCGAGATCAAATAAACTCCACGGTCAGACTCTGCTTAATGAAACATCCTTGTAGAACATTTTTGCTACTGTGGGTACATGAACATTTCTCATAAATATGGACTTGCTGTCGTCATAGAAGCACACACACACAGACGCACACGCACAGGCACATGCACACATTCACACACGCACACGCACATGCACACATTCACACACACACACACACACACACACACACACACACACACACACACACACACACACACACACACACACACACACAAACACACACACACACACACACACACACACACACACACACACACACACACACACACACACACACACACACACACACACACACACACACACAACCCTTGTAAGACATGATGAAATGTTTCAAAAGGGTTCAGCAGGCAGCTGTTTGATGGGCCTTGAGGCTACGAGGCTGAGTCAACTGTAAAGCGCAAGCGACAGGGTGTTTAGGATAATAACTCACATTTCGTCCATAAGTGCTGCCTAGCAACCACTGCATGACCAATCCCAGGCTGAGGCCAGTTCAGTTTACCCAGAGGCCACGCTTCAAAATGGAAATCGATGAACTCTACTCTCCCCATTATTGTTTTCCATGAATGCTGTCAATTGTTCAATCTGTCTATCAACGAATCAACCCACCAAACCTCATAAGAATCAATGCATTAACTTACTCCCTTTTGTTCCTGAGCTTGTGTATCTATATGTAACAATGCTGTGCAACAAGTACAGTTCATACAGTACATACCCACCACCTTCCTCTCTGTGCCACCCCTGACTCTGTTGGTACCATTACATAATGTGAGGTCTTACACACCATGTCACACTTTGTTACACCTGTGACTAATTGACTTAACAAGGACAGTAAACCATTAAAGTTGTAAAACTTGCTTATCTAATTCAACTTTGTTGTTGAAAAGTATATATACTGTCAGTACATGCACAATGCACCCCCACCATCGCCAATGGCTTCCACAGTCACCTGATACCTGATGCATGATGCCCAGATCTGTCAGTGGGATTTATGGTTATGAGCAGACGGAACAAAGGAGGGTGAAATGGATCGTAGTCAGACTCGGTCATACATCCAGACCTCTGTGTGTTTAGGGATGAAGGCTGTGACAGTGGCCCACGTGAGACACATCGTCTCAGTCTACGCTGACACACGACAGGTACAAAACTCAAAGCCTTGATTTATGACAATCTCCATCCAGCCCCACGCTTCCGAGGACAAAAAAGAAAAAGGTTATTTTACTGACATGACAGGTCCAGTTCGCAGTCTGCCCTGCTGTATGCGACTGAGCTGTCAATGGCCTGTAAAGTCTATGATGAAAAGGCCTGTGGCTTGGGTAATTTGCCATTGTCACTCATTCACAGTTTCCCTACAAGTGTCAGTGATTGGATCCTCTGTCACAGTCAGGGGTATCAATTTTCGGCCCAACAATACATCACTGATGACAAAGAAAATGGCAAATCAGGGATCTTCGTTTCTGAAAAGTTTGGACTTTTTGGGGTCTTTGCCAGTCAAGCCAGGGTCCTTGTGATCTGCAACTATTGTGGGCTACAGATTCTGTAGAGATCAGAGACTTAAAAGGCTAAAGAGGAAATTAATTGAATTTGAAAAATTGGCCATGAGTCATTTGATAGTGCCATTTCCTCCAATGTGTGTGTGTGTGTGTGCGTGCGTGCGTGCGTGCGTGTGTTCCACAGAGGGCATAGTCTGTATTTAAATACATAATAGCATAACCCCCCTCTGATATGGGCACTAAATGACCTGGGCATGGTCTAATTTAATTAGGGACAAAGGGAAAGTAGGAACAAAGCAGCTCAAATGGACCTGGCCCATTGTATTGAGGCAGCAGGAGCTGAGCAGCAAATTACAGACTGGCAGGAGGATTTAGGCTGAGGAAGAATGAGGGAGAGGAGAGGAGAGGAGATGTGTATGTGTACGTGTGTGTGTTTGTGTGTGTCCTTGTGCGCCGCTTGTGTGTGTTTACATCAAAGTCTGATGGCTATTAAGGAGAAGGCGAGCCAGAGACAGACGGTGCTAATGGCTAATTAAATGGACGTGTGAATTGTTTAATTACTGAGAATCATCATCACAGATGAAACTCTATCCACTCAAACCATATGAGACACTATACAAATCCCCACAAGATACTACAAGGACTCACAAGCTTAAAGTGATACTGTTCCATTTTTGGAAATAAGCTTATTTTATACGTCTCCTTGAGTTAAATAATAGGCTTTTACCTTTCTCCTGTATTCATAACCGTTTTCTAGTTATGGCAGTGCACATTTTACCTCCAAGCTAACAGTTAACATTGAGTCCTATGAGACCAGTTAGCCGCGAACTGGTCTCATAGGACTCAATGTTAACTGCTAGCATGGGGGTAAAATTTGCACGGCCATACCCAGAGAACGGTCGAAAGTACAGAAGAACGGTAAAAGCCTATTATTTAACTCAAGGGGAGGTGTAAAATAAGCTTATTTCCAAAAATGGGACACTATCCCTTTAACCCATTGGGACTCCCTAAAGCATTGGAAGGACTATTTTCCAAAACACTATAAAAGGAATTGACATGCATTTTTCATCAATCCTAAATGTAATTTTACAGTGGCATCAGGACAATTCGAACTAGGTTTGTATTTTTTGTCCGTTAGTGATTTTTTTAATGCTAGTGATTTTTCTAATGTTTTACTTTTTACTTACTAAATTCAGTTATATTGGTTGCATATTATTATACAATTATTCTTGAATATTTTTGGAATTCAATAGTGCAAGAGGTCATGTCTTTTTGTTTATTTTTACCTCCTACCTACAATGTATTCAACAACACAGCCGTCCAGAGTGTACTGTAGCTACATCTGAAGTTGACCTGGAGGTCATTTATATTCATGCATACAAATGCCATTGCCCTTTTTGAAAATCTATGAAGGCCTCGGAAACCACTGTTTTCTTCCTGGCATTTATGTTGTATTGATTTATTTGGTACAGTGGTACTCAACTCTCTCTCTCTCTCTGTCTCTCTCCTTCTGTCTCTCTCTTTCTGTCTCTCTCTTTCTGTCTCTCTCTTTCTGTCTCTCTCTCTCTCTCTCTCTCTCTCTCTCTCTCTCTCTCTCTCTCTCTCTCTCTCTCTCTCTCTCTCTCTCTCTCTCTCTCTCTCTCTCTCTCTCTCTCTCTCTCTCTCTCTCAGCCTGACTGGAATGTGCTTTAGATACTCACATCTCTGCGTTTGAACCAAATGTATCTTTTTGTCTTGATGCCTCTGTTTTTATTTTTAAATTATTTTTTTCCTCATTTTATTTTCATCTTGGTAGTGTAGTAACGTGGAGCACAGGTGCACAGGTGTAAGGTCAGTCTTACATTAACTCCAGGGGAAGGGTTTGCTGTGTGCCCATATGGCCCTGCCATGTCACAAGGACACATATTTACATATCACAGGAAGGGGATAATAGATTTCATGGATTTTGTCAGTATATATGTGCTGTGTGTAGAGACAGAATGGGTTGGAAAGAAGGAACAACAGAGAGATAGAGGCAAACAAAGAGAAAACTAAAGGAACCAAAGGAATGAATACACAGAGAAAAGCTGAGGCTTTGAGAGCGATGAACAAAATGTGTAAACAAGAGAATGGGATGAAAATGGATAGAGACCAGGGGACAGAAAAACAGACAGACAGCCAACCATCAGCATCGATTGACAGATTGATCGCATGGGCTCTCTGCAGCTGACTGGACTGACTCATGAAACAACTGAAGACCTTCCTCTTTCGAGATAATCTACTAGACTAATGCTTGAGCTGGTCAAGCATCAGGGCAGACTCTTGACATGATGTTTAGTTTAGTTTAGTTTGTGTGTCTGTGTTTGTGTGTGTGTGTGTGTACATGTTATTTACTCTTTATTTACTCTTTATTTACTCGTTATTTACTCTTTGCAACTGCACTTGTTCTGTATATCTCCTGTGCACTTTGTATTTGCTTGTGATGTTGGCTTGATTATGTCCTCTTTTGAAAGTCGCTTTGGTTAAAAAGCGTCTGCCAAATGTAATGTAATGTAATGTAATGTAATGTAATGTAATAATGTAATGACTGACAGTAATGTACACTGTGAAAGGTGTTGTTACAGCACATGGTAAATCTTCTTGCCAAAGCTCTTCCTGGAAATGCCAGCCAAAGTCTCCCTGCTTCCTTCATCAGAGTCAGCTGTCTTTGTCTCTCAAGAGCCCCACAGAAAACTACTGGCACTTGCAGATAGAAGCATGTTGCCATGGCTATGTATTAACATTCCTGCCAGTCTGCACAAAGCAACAAGAAAAGCTATGCTGATAGATTAAAAAAAACGTTTTTATTTCAAGGCAGCTGGATTTCTTTTTGGAGCTTGGCATTTTTGAGACTCCTCACAGACATGCAGCATACTGTGATTTGCAATATATTCACATTTACAATACATACAATATGCAGCTTCAAGTGTCACACACTGGCTGAACAGACCACAAAAATGAAATAGCCTACTACTTGACACTTCATTATAGGCTGTTGCCATGAGTACTCTTCTACACTTCTATTAGATCTCACATATCCAAGGTGACTACCTTCACTTCAATCTTGTAAAATGGCCAATTGAACAAAAAGAGCCACAATTGACGGGGCCAGACCTCAGGCCAGTCATCATTAAATGCCTTTCATGTCAATGTACGATTAAGGACTTCCTTGAAACCTCTAAGTATTCTTAATCACATAACTACCAAGTCACTGCTAACTTGTCTATGATTTCCAGTTGAAGACTCCTGCCTCCTGGCTATGGGACCTCTTCCACATAACACTGCTGATGAAATCCCATCGAGAGCATGGAGGAAGTAGTGAATAATTCAATGAATTAATTGTATGTGGAAAAAATAACCGATAGGATGGGCATGTGGGTGGCCAATGGTGGGAGATTCTAGAACAGTCCCCAGGCCTCCCTCTCTCTCTCTCTCTCTCTCTCTCTCTCTCTCTCTCTCTCTCTCTCTCTCTCTCTCTCTCTCTCTCTCTCTGCAGTTGAGTCGCGTGGGTGTAGTGCAGGCAAGAAGGATATAATGTATTCAAACGGTACTTCAGACCCCTTTTGAATGATAATTGTAACAGCAGTAGGATAAGTATCGACTGGCCATGGAGGAGAGAGAGAGAGAGAGAGAGAGAGAGAGAGAGAGAGAGAGAGAGAGAGAGAGAGAGAGAGAGAGAGAGAGAGAGAGAGAGAGAGAGAGAGAGAGATTCTCTGCTGCCATTATTCATCACCAGACAGTCATGCTGGAAATTGAAGCCATCTCTTCCAGAATATTCTCTCAAGTTGTGAGGTGGGGTTACTTGGTGCAAGGGAGGCTGGATGGGGATAATGCATTTGTCTCTAGTTGCTTCAGGGAGTGGAGTGGTGTGTGTGTGTGTGTGTGTGTGTGTGTGTGTGTGTGTGTGTGTGTGTGTGTGTGTGTGTGTGTGTGTGTGTGTGTGTGTGTGTGTGTGTGTGTGTGTCTATGTGTGTGTGTGTGTATGTGTGTGTGTGTGTTTGTGTGTGTGTGTGTGTGTGTGTGTGTGTGTGTGTGTGTGTGTGTGTGTGTGTTTGTGTGTGCGCGCGCGTTCCTGCATGGGTGTGTGCGTGCATGCGCGCGCTCGCGCGCGTGTGTGTGACAGGGTTGAGGCAGAGATTATGTGGGCAGGATGGGAAAGAGCCCCCAGGTAAGACTCTTGACAGTGACAGTGACTGGCAGCATAAGTGCC
>NC_085879.1:11910352-11913536 GCF_034702125.1 Engraulis encrasicolus
GACCAAATTTACCCAGACTTAAGGGGTAGTGCAGAGATCCAGCACTGCTGTACGTGACACACAGGATGACACAGAGGACCTCAATGGACATAATAATAATGTTGATGCCCATGGCCCATCCGCTAAAGTTTAACCCAAGCTTACCCCGACTTAAGATGTTGGTTCCCAAAATGGAATTCTACGCCATACAGCCTCACATACTGTAGGACACACATGATGATGGGGATGACGAAGATGATGACACAGAGGATGCCACATGGACCATTAAACCTAACGTGACAACTGTGGCCGCCTCATTACAATGTTAAAGAAGCCCCATGGCTGCGGTAATTAGTCTTCATAATAGCCTGAAGACCTGGGGTTGGTTCAGAGAGCCAATGTTACGGTATACAGAGCTCAGGAGACACATGGAATGGGGATGACACAGAGGATGACACGTTGGATGACACAGAGCATGTCCACAGCCCACTAAACCCAAGCTGACAAGTGTAGAGGTCACAGCTGCCTCATGAGAAGCATCTGCAAAATGCCTAGTGACAGAGCAGATTCACGAGCAGACAGGGCTGCTGAATGCTTTGCCCGGGCCCAGAAAAAGTAATATGACCCCCCCCCCCCACACACACACACACACACACACACACACTGAATACATACAGTACATATGCTCCCTGGGCCTGGGACATCTGATCCATTTGTCTCTCCTGTTGCCTCCCCTTGACCAGACACATCAGCATCAATGTAAACACATGCAGATACAGATACAGGCCACACACACGCACGCACACACACAACCCTCTTTTACTGTAAAAACGGGATTTGAGAAGAGGCAACGGACACCAGAAAAGAGAAATCTAAGGCAAGTGCGGTACATAAACTCCTACACTGATTTGTGCCCTGGGCGATTACTGTTCCACCATTTATTACACCTACCACTGAATAGATAATGCCTTCTGCAGGAGTTGTGCTTTGCAAGGAATAAGTCAATGCCTTATAGATTAGTCAATTTAAACTGTATGGAAATGAATGTCAGCTATAGCTCAGGGCCAACACTAGTTAATCTCACTGCCACAGCCTTGCTACACCACAAGGTGCAACTGACTTATTATGTAAAGATACTGTGGTCTGCAGAAGTTCTGCTTACATAGTAATTTAGGAATAATTTGTTCTCCTTCTTTTGCTCAAAACAATAAAGTCAATGAAAGATAATTGCCGCACCATGCTGTGGACGTGTAATGTATTAAAATGGCCTCATTCCTTCAAACTGTCTTGTGCTATTATCCAGGCCAGTGATTTTCATCATCTAACCAAAAATAATAACATATTGCAAACCTAGATTTTCATGACAGCCTAGTTGGTGTAAATTTGTTAAGATCAATACAACCTGTGTCATAACCATTCCGTAGATTTTTGTTGCAGGCATACAACATGTTAAAATGGGCAAACATGCATCACATATGGCAGATATTCAATTTGATAATCTCAATATGCCTGAAAACTTGTTTGTGGCAACATTTCATATTCCATCACCCAGACACCCAGACTTTCTGCTATATTTTGACATGTGATTTATGTACTCATTGACTTTATGTACACTGCTATACTAATAGAATGTGTTAGACTGAAGGCAGAGATAAGAAGTGCTGTAACTATGCCAACAAAGAAAGAAAAAAGGTCTTTCAAGTTGTCACTCAAGGATCTTGTAAAATAGCAGTGCCGATTTAATGTACTTTATTAAAAGGAACAACAGAGAGATACAGTCACAAGGTAGATGAGAGTCACTTTCTAGTCAAAACCCAGTTTGACGATTAGATAACTTTCTTTGAAAAGTGTTGTGACAATGGTAAGTCACAAAGTGACATTTTAAGAAAGCATCAAAACTGTCTCTTTGATGTTCCTGAAATGTCATGCCATAATATGGCAATTACATGACCCTCTCATGTAGACCTCTTAAGGTGTTGCAACAATTACAGTACATAGCTACTGCCTTTTTGCTCTCTCAAACAGAGAAGACACCTCAATGGGATTTGTGTGGGAGGTTGTAAGCTCTCATGTTACCATCTACATAAAAACACCTGGAACCTGGACAATGAATTTAATCTTTTCCCTCATTCATTTGCAACTAAACAAATTGCTTTGTGCTGACGCGCCACATTTTGGTGCATTTACTCCCTCATATTACTGTTATATAATAGTATTGTGTGAAATATCTTTTGAAATACATACTTTTTTATTCAAAATGTCATTTTCAGTGTATGTGTATGTCAATTTGGATGATGATGATGAGAAGGAGGAGGAAGACGAAGGGAACAAATCCTCCCTTACAAACACAAATACATGTTATGAAATGTGCCTCTCTACTATAAAAGGGGGAGACGTGTTTTTTCATATTTTCTATACTGTCTGACAGCCCAACTTGATTTTGACAGTGACACATGTAGATTGGCACAGGAAGATATTTCCTGCCAAAGAAGTGCATCAATCAAACATCTACTTGAAGAGAAGAGCGAGATTTCTCCTTCACCAATTCCTCCGTGAAATGAGTGCCCAACCTCGATAACCAAGAGAAGGAAAGAAAGAAAGAAAGAGAGAAAGAAAGAAAGAAAGAAAGAAAGAAAGATAGAAAGAAGGAATGAAAAAAGAGGAATATAGAGAGCTTACATGAGCATGCCTGTGTGCAATAACACATCTAGCCAGGGGCTTGTGCAGACGGATGGTCAGTCTCAACGACGTTAGACGGAGGGGAAAAAACATCTTCCTAACAACCTCTCCGACCTCCTTTCTCTATTGCTCACATTCTGTCTCTCTCTCTCTGTCCTTCTTCCTTCCCTATTCCCTCTCTACTTCCGAGTAACTCTCTCTCTCTCTCTCTCTCTCTCTCTCTCTCTCTCTCTCTCTCTCTCTCTCTCTCTCTCTCTCGGTACAGATAGGTCAGGAGAGGAAAGGAGAGAGGGCAATAAAGTAGCCGAGGCTCCTGCTGTGTTTTTCAGCCAGATTGTTTTTCTCTCTGAGCTTATTCCTTCATCTATCTCCACTGATCCTATTTACCTGACAAACAATGATGCCACCCCCTACCATGGCCAGACTACACCTGGACCAGCCAATGAGAGACAGAGAGAGAGAGAGAGAGAGAGAGAGAGAGAGAGAGAGAGAGAGAGAGAGAGAGAGAGAGAGAGAGAGAGAGAGA
>NC_085879.1:11913633-11918633 GCF_034702125.1 Engraulis encrasicolus
CTAACCTGCTGAAGTACACACACAATAGCGTGTACACCTACACTGTGGATGTACCTGTGTTTCTCTAATCTCTTTCCAAAGTGTTGTTGACAGCACATTAAACAAAATAGAGTATAGAGTAGGCCTACTGCACTGCATATCTCTGTCCTGTTGAACTAAATGACTCCACAGGGTGTTGTTTACCTTACAGCATCACTACTCTCTAGACAAACAAAACTATGGTAACAAATGATGCATCTGCATAAGGCATCACCCACAGCTAAACCTTAAGGGACAAATGGAGGATAATATTTACACTGCTTAAAGAGGGACGTAATGTGAAAAACACTCACGAGCTTATCGCCATTAAGAACCACTGGGCTGCTCCTTGAATTATAACGAGAGGCCTTTATTTAAATTCCTCTAGTGTGTCTTAAATAGAGCTGAGCAGCATCCAGAGTGCTTGGTTAAGGAGAAGTGATAAGGGGAAGGAAATCAGAGAACTAAAAAATGAAAGAGGAGGGTGGTTTACGAAATAAAATCATGTACTGTATTTGCCCGTTGTCTCAACACCAGCCATTTTTGTTTTTGGGGATATTACAGCGAAAACAAATTGCTGAAAAAGTGAATTAAGCGTAAAGCACCTTGACAGGCTTTAAATTGTTTCTGGACATTTATTTATTGCGACATCCCCCAGCTTCCACCAACATCCTCAACCCTCTAACGATCACATCCATACCCCATCCCACCCCCTATTCTTAAAACCTGCACAGTAAATGCCTTCATTCTCCTGTAGGATTTTTTTTTTTAAGTATGGCATGCATTTCCCGGTTTTCATCCACTTCACATGTGATCCTCAGTACCAATCATCGCATATGAAAATCCGATATGTAATCAACAGTTACAACATGTGAATCACTCCACATGTGTCTATACACTGTAAAACATTTGAAGTCAGTTCGACTTCCAAATCCAAGCTCCCGTGCTGCCTTAAGTTTGCATGTTAACTCAACAACAGGCTTATTTTTGTGTCAACTCAGAAATCAAAGTCTAGAAAGTTGATCCAACTACAATATTGTTGTTGTCTCAACATAATGTTCTTAGTCATCAAAGTTGATTGGACTTCGTAGCCATTGTTGGATGAAATTGATAGTGTAAGCTGAATTAAAAAGCCATTACAAATCATTTCAATTTAAGATTGGGAGTTTAAATAACATAATGATAGACATCATGCGATATATGACTTCAATTCCAAATTTATTTTAACTTTCACAGTACATTCAAGACGACTCACAGATTCAAGATCCCCTGCTGCCTTACATTTGTAAGTCAAAAAGTTGTAAGTCAAAAAGTTGATTCAACTACATAGTTGTTGTTCACGTTCAATGTCCCACATATTAATACATGCACAGACCATTAATACTTTATACCATCAAAATTCATGACAAATCAGCTAGCCAAACAGGGTACGGACGAAATTGTGGGTGCAGTTAGAAAACATTATGTTTTGACTTTTGGTAAGACTGATGGAGGGACAAAGAATTTATGTAGAAAAAAACAAACTGTAGAGAGCTGTGGTCTAATGGTAGGGAGTTAATCTTGCAATTGGAAGGTTGCAGATTTGAATCTGTAACCATACATCAGTACCCTCATCCATGACTTCTGGGCCCTTAGGAATCTAATTCAAACATTACTCCTCCAGGGACTATTTTACCAATACGCAGTGTGATGTCATTGAAAAGAGTATAGTACATGATGTAGTCCAAGTCCAAAACACTGTGTGGTCAACAGTCCATGTTTTGTGAACACACAAGAGATTCACAGTCTTTTTCTTCACATTGAGCCCAACTAGCCAGTTGGCATGTCCCTTTTGAAATGATGACCTTGTGATGAATGATGATGAAGACTTGTAGCTGGCCTTTGTCTTTGATAAGCAGTCCAACTTGCATCCCTGTCAGCCTCAAGCTGCTCTTCACCATGAACCTGAAAAGATAAAAATAAGAAAAAAAAGATATTCTTATGTGTGAAACGGCTCTCTCTCTCTCACACACACACAAATAAACAGGGCGTCCCGAAACACCAAAACAACAACCAAAGTACTGTATGTTTGCATTGTCTTTTTTTCAAAGTGTAAGAAAATGTGCACAGACATGAATTTACAGTTCTGTCTATTCTCAAAAATATGTCTAAGGTTTACACTGTGAGACCGGCAACAGTCCTTGGATGTGAATGCAACCATTGCAAATGAATGAATAATATTACAAATAGACCTGTATGTGGTATAGTGCACTGCCATTAGTGCCAGGATAAGAGTGGATGTCAGTTTGAAAATAGATGGTGACTAAACCATGATATTTAATAAACACCTACTTAACGATGTAAAGTGTGTATGCATTACACCCCCCCAAACACACACACACACACACACACACACACACACAGTATATGGGTGGACTATAATTGTTGTTAGAGAAGAGAATGGCCTGAAAGAGCAGAGGTGTCAATTCTGGCAACACAGATTACCTCACCTACTGAATTTGCTTATCCAGGAGTTTTATCTATGTATGAAAAAAAAATAGGAAAGCATTTGTAAATATGAAGACTTACAGCATACAGGAGGAATCCTCTGGAAAGTGTGGGAGTTGATGTAGAGTTGTGCAGTGGTTTTGGTTTGTGTCCTGCAAAAACAGATGAGTGTAGTTGTAAGAGATTATGATTACCTTGAATCCAAACCTAGGCACTAGAGTAAAACAAGAGTAAAACTGCCATTACGCTCTCTCTCACACACACTCTATCTCTCTCTCTCTCACACACACACACACACACACACACACACACACACACACACACACAGACACACACACACACACACACAGACACACACACACACACACACACACACACACACCACACACACACACACACACACACACACACACACACACACACACACACACACACACACACACACACACACACACACACACACACACAGAGAGAGAAAATGGGCAATTAACTGTGTTATTGGTCAATAGTATAACAGCATGAATGTTCACCAGAGGGAAATACCCTACCACAGTTGCCTGTGCATCAGTTACATCCATAAGGGTATAGGACAGTATTTGTAAATATAAAGTCTTACGTCGTCCTGGAGGATTCCTCTGAGTCAATGTAGAGTTGTTGTCCTCTGGTTTGGGTCTGTGTCCTGCAAAGACAGGTGAATGTAAATGAATTGTATGTATTACCTTGAATCACAATATCTGTACATAGTGATGGAAAAACACAGCATAGAACATATTGTATACATATTACATTCCATACAGTCTATAGAGTACAGTAGGCTACCAACCTGTTTTCAGTTGCTCTCTAACGCTGAAGAACCTCAAGACAACCCAGAAAGAACGGAAAGGTCCCATGAAGGTCTGGTAACAGTCTTGTGGAACACTGCAGTTAGCTGAAGCAGATAAATATCAGAAAAGAAAAGAATAATGTATAAGAGATTGAGACATAAAAACAACTACATGGATTACATTGCTCAAGTAACAAAATCCATTATTTGCATGCCATAGTCATTAGACAGATTTACCTGTATTACTCATTAAACAACACACTCCACGGCCTCAATGAGTGGTTCACAATCCTCACAAATTCCTCTTCTGTGCGAATGTTCCCGTCAACTCCATAGTCAGACCCCATCATCCGTTGGTAGAAGCATGCATTTGCACCCTGTAGTTAAAACACAATATTTATCTTGTAGGCCTATTACTACGTTTTTACATGATATTCATCTTGACTAATGTTGTCTACCGATTGTGATACAGCAGCATCGCGCTGAAAACATCGCTTCAAGAGGCATGTTGCCGCAATGGCTAACTGCACCTTTGAAATACAGCCAGCAATGTACTTCAGCAGTAGGCCTACATGAGTTTGACTTCGATTAAAATTAAATAAATAAACAGCCAAGATTATACACAGACATTTCCTTTTAGGGTAGTCTGAACAAAATTCCACAGGGTGACTTTCTAAATAGCAGTTCTAATGCTGCGTAAAAATGGTGCGTAAAAAGGAGGGGGTCCCCTTTCGCAACGCTGCCGTGTTCGGACACAACCAAAGAACTAGCATAGCAACCTGACGATTGGCCAACTCGTGAAATGTGGATAACCTGCCATTTGCAATAAGCAATTACCATTTCGTTCACGACACGAGATTACACCAATAAACATTTAATATTTTGCAAGCAACATGACTAGTGTTTTAGGCTACAGTGAGCCCACCACATCAGATTTTTTTTTAAAGTCTATCCTTTTGAGCTTCAGTTCAACCGAGAGGCACATGTTACATTATCACTGATTCTGACGATTAAAACTACTTAAACTTACCGGCGAAAGACTGCCTGCGGCTGTGGCTCAATTGCCATGAAGTTTCCTCCTCGAGAGTACGAGTTTCCTAAATCCATTTGACGGTTGATGATGTTGAGGTCCTTCACTCGTAATTCCATTGCCTACGACAGTCTTCTTCCGCGGTTCAGTGCAGCTGTGATTCCTTATTTTTGCATGAGAATCGAGTTTCTCTGCGTTATTAAGCTATTATTTCTTCAGGGGTGGCTCATTTGACTCAGCAAACAAAAGTTCCAATTTCGTGCATGCGGTTGATGTTGCTTAGCCCCACCTCCACAGTTTCCCGGTTATTTTCATTCAAACCCATGACTTTGTAAACCAAGTTCAATCAAACTATGGCAGTTCAACTCAATGGATTTCTCAGAGTTTAATATTCCCGCCTTCCCCCCTCTTTCTTTTTTTCAACTGCTGACTTGCCAACCTAAGTTCATTCAACACTTCAAATCTGCCATAACTATCAAATAATCAACACAATAGGCATTTGTAAGTTGTATTAGAGGAAAAACTTCCTCTGTAAAGTTAAAGATCAGGGACTTATCAGAGCTCATTGTGTTGAGGAGACCTAGAAAGTGGTTTTAACTAAACGAGGCTGCAATGTTTTACAGTGTACCAACCTAGTACACG
>NC_085879.1:11966133-11981133 GCF_034702125.1 Engraulis encrasicolus
AACTGACGGTGGTGACAGAGTGGTGAAAGTGGCCTAATTAGTACTTGCATTTAGCTAAATAAATAGCCCTCTCAAGTCAATGGCATCTTGCATAAACACTTTATTTTTGTGTGTGCACAGTATGAGCATGTGTTTTTACTTCATTAGTTAGATTATCTAGGAAGTAAGCCACTGGTTGTTGAAAATGTGGTAAAAACAGCTTTTAAGTTGTTCAAATCCAAAATATAGAGGTGTATTATCATAGATGTAGGTCTTGGCTGTGCAGTGAATGCATTGGCCTATCTCCCCATGTTTAACATTTTTCATAAAATGGGCTCTTTCTTGTTTTGTCAACAGCGGCAGACAGAATTAGAAGTAAAAAACACATGTTTACTGTATTAAAGTGAATTACTTTAACAATTCAACATAACTGTAGATACTTATTGTATGCATATTCTTAAAACATGTCAAAGACACGTAAAACATGTGTTTTTTGGTGAACTCCATCAGATGTCACCACCGTCAGGTTTTCTGACAAAAAAACCTCCAAATGCACCTCAGTGGTGGCTAGAGTATCATTTTGAATCACAATTATTACTAACATGCCTAGTAATGTTTCATTAACCAGCACAATTTAGTAAAATATGGAACAACATGATGAGCAGAACAAAATCTGACGGTGGTGACATCTGACGGTGTGAGACAAAAAAGCACTCTTTTAAATATTATGCATTGTTTGTTCACATTAGCCATTTCATTTTCGCTCTGTTTCTTGGGTGCTTCATACCTTTTCTGAAAAAAATATATTTATTAACATTAATGTAATACAATACTATTAAAACCCCCGACGGTGTTGACAGTTTATGGTTGGGACAGTACCAGTGTCCAAACAAATTAACAAATTGAGGACAAAATAATAAACTTACAGGAGCTTCAGTGATGGTGAAGTAGGCAGTAGAGCTAAAGGTTTGAAAAGGGGTCCTCAGTAATGAAAATTACCTTGTGCATACCTGATTTTATTGTCTTTTAGAAAAAATCTGACGGTGGTGACCAATGTGCTGGACACATTTTGAGCAATCAGTAAATAATAGTAAATATTGTTTTACATCCACTATGTGCACATCTGTACAACCACTTTAATATGGTCTTCCACATCATGGTGATATTGTTCAATTCTGTTAGTGATTTTTGTATTTTAAGTCAATTGAAATGATGATGCCAGTCCTTGGGACAGGCGTTTTTACAGGGTGTGGACAGGTTTATAGCCATGAAAAGTAATAAAATTACACTTAAATATTTCAAACAACTGTGTATTCGTGTGACAGACCCCTTGGCCATTACCTGGGTTCATTTTGTTTGTGAAAATTTAGTTGATTTTCAACAGAATTAATATTTTACTGCAGGGACATGTTTTTGCCAAACTTTCAAGAATCAGTGATGTATGCCTCACCCGTGCAAGGGGGCAGGCCCCAATGGCGCACAAAAGGGAGCGGTGCGGTGGGATAGTACCATGCTCAGGGTACCTCGGTCATGGAGGAGGATGATGGGAGAGCACTGGTTAATTACTCCTTCCACCAACCTGGCGGGTTTGGAGTCGATCCAGCAACCTTTGGACAAGTCTAACGCCCTGGCCGCTTACCCACGACTGCCCAAGTGTGTACCTCAGGAGAGTCAAAACCATGATGAGGAAAAGAGAAGAAAGTAGAGGAGAAGAGAAACAAGAAAAGATTTTTCACACCAAGGCTGCTGGCAGGTGATGATGACTGCCTGTATTCTCACACACAACTGCTACTGCTGTTACTGAGGCTGCTGATCCGTGCTTGTGGAACTCAGTGAAGAAGGCTTTCCTCCACCATAAGGGCCATTTTAACTCTACACCAGCTATACCCCACTGGTTGGACCAAAAAAACAAGGTGTCTGCTGACCAAAAGAAAAAGGGCCTGCCATGATAATGTCAGAAACTCAGTCTGCTCTGAAGAGAAAAGAAAAGAAGAGTTGCCATGAGGAGCATATTAGAAGTTAAAAAAAAAAAAACGATAAGGTGAGGAGTAGAAAGTAAAAGAGAAGAGAAAATAAGAGAAAAAATCCCAAGGCTTCTGGGCCGGCAGGTAATGACGATATTCTTACACTCAGCTCCTACTGCTGGGGCTGCTGATCCATGCAGGTGGAACTCAGTGGAGGCTTTGCTACTACCATAAGTGGAATGGGCCATATTGACTCTAATGCCAGCCACCGAGGGGACCAAAAGTGTATCTGCTGATCGTAAGATAAAGTGTCCAAGCCATCTCAGTCACGGTCCAAGACATGGTACCTGTCATCAATTTGCTGTTACCAGAATGGCAATAACCAAATCGTGACGTATCACGAAAGAGTCGGTGCAGTGTAATTCTATGGTGGTGAACTCTTTTCAATGACTATTGCAGCATTCCACTGAAGGAACAGCACATATTATGAGGCTAGCCATTTATTATATAAATCCTTCTTTAGGGAGCAGTTTGGAGTTGATGGGAAAAGAAGAGGAGAAGGGAAATAGCAATAAAATCAGAAGATAATGTACAGCAGGAGACAAAAACAGCTATGAGGAGAAGAGGAGAGAAGTAAAGCAGAGGAAGAGAAAGGGAGGAAGAGGAGATACAATGAGGGAATGCACTGCAAGCGAGATTCGAACTTTGTACTTTGCTCTTTTTAATTGGCACCTTTTACACTGTTAGCCTTTACTCTGGGACTAATAAAGGAGGACAGTTGAGGAATGGAGATGTAGGCTGGTGGCACTAAAACTGTCAGTGCCTCTGTCTGTCTGTCTGTCTGTCTGTCTGTCTGTCTGTCTGTCTGTCTGTCTGTCTGCCTGCACAACGTGCCAAAACAGCAACACTAGGACTGTATTGATGAGTAGGGGAGAAAGAGACATAGTAGAGGAGAGGTGATGAAGAGTGTTAGCTGTTAGAAGAGAAAAAACAGAGAAGAGGAGAGGAGATGAAGGAGAGCGACACTAAAACTGTTTGTGGCATTTTGTCTTTCTGTCTGTCTGTCTATCTCAGCGTGAGAATAACGGCAGTTTTGGGAATCCAGCGGCGACAGCAGTGGCAGCGGCAGCCACCAACATCTCCCCAGAGATGCACTTCAGACACGCCACCTGCCACCTGTCTCCGCCGGCAACCCCAGAAACCCCCCACTGACACTCGCATGAACACCACAACCACCCAACCCCACCCACTGTTAGAGAGGAGAGCAGCGCCTCTATCACTGCAGTGAGGGGGAAAATGTTTTTTACGCTTGTGTTTGATATAGTTAGCTGGTTTGTGAAGGGGAGTGTGTTTTGCTTACATGGGGTCTCTGCTGTGTAGACAGGGTTTATGAGAAAATGGCCTTGACATTTACAGTAGTGTGATTGTTGGATGGATTGCAAGGGGTGTGATTTGTTTAGAATACAATATTAGGTGTCTAGGTGCTTATTCACACAACCCATTCATCAACACCATCCCCCACCCACCACAATTGAAGGGAGATGCAGAGATGGAGAGGAAAATCGTCAGGTCAGCATTTGATTGTTACCTGGAACCGTTTGCCTTTGCGTTTTTGTTTGGTTTGCTAGCTGGTTTGCGAGAGTTGTGTTTTGTTAAGGGGGGTGTCTGGGTTGATTTATTTGTTTATTTATTTTCATTATTTTCTTGCTCACTTGGCAGAGGCACCCTGAACACAAAGGGGATTGATTGGTGGGGGTTGGAGCCTGCAGTGCAGTCAATAGGACGGAGGGGAGCTGCTGAGCCTGATCGTGCAGGTTAGGGGATGGGGTAAGGGGGTGGTGGGTAATGGGGCAAGCGGCTGGTGGAAGAGTGGATGTGGGGAACATGAGTGAGATGGGGGTAGTGATGGGGATGGGTGGTGGTAGAGGATAAAAGGGATTGGTGGGGGATTTAGAGCAGTGCAGACGTGGCCAAAGTTAAAGTAAATTTGTGGTGTACATCAGTAGCACATGGTATTACATAGCTGTTACACCCATTACTCCATTGCACTTCATGAAGTAGCTAAACATTGTTCTTGCTGAAAAAAACCTAAACACTAAAAAGTGTGTCAGCGCGCGTGCTCGCATCCCTGCGTGTGTGCCTGGGCTGGGTTGGTTGATGAAGGGACGGAAGAGGAAAGAGGGCTGGCTGAGAGGCTGAGTGGGACAGTAAGATAGGGAGGACGGATGCATGTAATGAAATGAACGACACACACACACACACACACACACACGCACATACCCACACACACACACACACACACGCACACACATATACACATGCTTCCCATATTGCCCCCCCACAGTGCAAACACACAAGTACAATAAATGTCTCTCTCGCTCTCTCTCTCTCTCTCTCTCTCTCTCTCTCTCTCTCTCTCTCTGACTCTCCACACATGCAATCCTTCCGCTCTTTCTTGCACACTCTTTTATTCTTTCTCCACATCAAAGGGTTTTGAAAATTGCATTTTGTATATGGTGGTAGATTAAATACAACAACGGAGGCGAAGTCGGAAGCCCGTATACAACATTTATATGCTTCCTTCAGGCGAAAATCAAAACAGACACTGGCAGAACAAACCAGAAAAATTAGGCAAGGTTACCAGTGGTATGTTCACTCTTGCTCTCATACATATGAATACACACACACGCACTCACGCACACACACACACACAAGCACGTGCACGTGCATGCCCACACACACACATACACACACACACACACACACACACACACACACACACACACACACACACACACACACACACACACACACACACACACACACAGAAGCATGTGCACATGCATGCACGCACACACACACAAGCACGTGCAAGTGAATGCACACACACACAGACGCACACAGACGCACACACACGTACACACACGCACACACACACAATCAGGCTTGCACTCATGCATTATTGAAATGCAAGTTTCTATTTCCTTGCTCCTTCGCTGAGACTTCAGGAGAAAGAGAGAGAGAGAGAGAGAGAGAGAGAGAGAGAGAGAGAGAGAGAGAGAGAGAGAGAGAGAGAGAGAGAGAGAGCAAGCATTGGGTTGCAGATAAGGATTTCAGAGAGGATGGGGGTTTGGTAGAGGGGGGCGGAGAATGGGATTGAGGTACGTGAATGGAGGCCATGATGTAATGGTTAGGGAGTCGGAGATCACAGGGTTGCAGGTTCAATCCCCACCCTTACCAATCCCTTCTTCACTCCACGGCTGAAGTGCCCTTGAGCAAGGCACCTTTCCCCACACTGCTCCAGGGACTGTAACAAATGCCCTGTAATATCTGTAGTCGCTTAGGATAAAAAAAGCGTCAGCAAAACGCAATGGAAGATGTGGGTGGGCATGGAGTGTGGAATGGAAGAAAAGGTGGGCGAATAGAGAGGAGATGGAGAAAGGTAGGGAGGAGAAGAGGAGAGAGGATGGAGGAGTAGAAAAGATGGATGGATGAATAGAAAAGAAGATGAAGTGATGTAGGGAGGCATGGAGGAAATAGAATGACGGAATGGACCAGGTGGAGAAAGAAAAGATGGAGGGAGATGGAGGAGGGGGGATGGAAAGAAAATGTGGTTGAACTGCACGACCCATTTCACGCCTGGAGGAACACAGGGTCAAGAGGTGTCACTTTGAAGAGTGGCGAAGGGAAAAGAGAGAGATGGTGAGAAAAGAAAGAGAGTGAGATGATGATGAGCGAGCGAGCGAGCGAGAGAGAGAGAGAGAGACAGAGACAGAGAGAGAGAGACAGAGACAGAGACAGAGAGACAGAGAGGCAGTGAGAAAGAAAAAAGGAAAAGAAGTAACCAATGAGGAAACTCCCATGACAGAAACACCTCCTCATTAGGAGAAGATCTGCTGAGTGAGAACGAAAGAGAAAGATGAGGATGGAGAGAGAGAGGGGGAAAGAGGGAGATAAGAGACTGATATCGATGGAGAAAGAGGAAAACAACCACACGGCACAACTCTGGCAATTCGCCCTCTCAAGAGTCCCAGCTGGGACATAGATGAGGAGAAGCGTGTCCTGCTAGTCTCCAAAATAACACCACGAGACATTAACATGCAGAGCCAAAAATGTCAATAATTCCAGTTCTGCTCCTCTTCTCTTCATGACGTTATGCACTCCTCTCTCATTTCAATTCAATCTGGTGCCGTTTGGGTCAGCAAGGGTGGAAAAAACAACAGTTACATGAAAATAGCACTGCCAATGCAACACATGTGTATCATCTCCTGAAATCTTTCTTCTCTTCTATCTATCTATCTATCTATCTATCTCTCTCTCTCTCTCTCTCTCTCTCTCTCTCTCTCTCTCTCTCTCTCTCTCTCTCTCTCTATCTATCTATCTATCTATCTATCTATCTATCTATCTATCTATCTATCTATCTATCTATCTACTGTATCTATCTATCTATCTATCTATCTATCTATCTATCTATCTATCTATCTATCTATCTATCTACTACCGCTCTATCGTATCAATCTAAGATTTTATTTTATTTTAAGTGTCAGCTTGGCAGCAGAGCAATGGCAGTCTGTGTCAGCGGGTAGCAGTGCCAAATAAAGATACAAATGTCTTCCATTGCAGGAAACGTAAAATGTGTTTTTGCTGTCTTTCTGCTATAAGCAACCTCAGGAAATGAAGGTAATGCAGTTTGAGTAAGTGGCCCTGCAAAGTGCATGCTGCGAGCAGTCACGATAAAGAAAGCAGAGAAGACACATTTCCTTGTCAGACATCTATTACATAAAGAGGCAACTTATCTACACTTCATATTTCGCTAGGTTGTAGTCCCACAATGCACCCTGTTCCTCCAGTGAAACCCTGTAATAGTCACTGAAAAGTTAACTACCACAGTACTACACTACTATGACATAACACAAACCCCTAGCGGCTTGCCAGGCTATCGGAGGTAGTGTAGTGCATCTCTGTAGCCAAGGCATACTTTCACTAATCCTATTGCCAGACAATGTGCAGCCATCTTTAAATAGGATAAAGGTATTGTGGCCGAGGGTTAAGCTAGGTCCTAATGCAATACTCTGCTGGGACACAGCTGATATTATTCAGGAATTTAGGAAGAGGCTGGAATGTAATCACAGGGAATTCCTTACAGCAGTCTTCTGAACAGATCACGAAATCATTATTTCTTTGAAAGAGCAACTTGTAACACTGTCAAATTTCACTGGAGTCATATGCAAGCCAATTCTCCAACAATGCTCACCTAAAAACCCTTTTTATGTGTACTCAGCTAGGAATAAAACAGTGGGCAGAGAGAACCCCTGAACTGTAGACTAACAACCAACCCCCTGGACACGTACTCTCCAACCTGCATGGGCGTAGTGTAGCGCTAAAGTGCTTGACAGGGCCTGTTAGCCGATGGCAGCCTCTTGCTAACCCCTGAAAAGACACTTCCCTATAATCAAGAGCTACCGCTTATGGTGCAACTTCAACAGGGGCACTAAGTGCTTCACCTCCGGTGATGAGTAACCTTTTACACCCCTGGGCACCATTTACCGTTTGCCCAAGCACATGACGTTTGGTAAAACCCCTAAAGTATCCACTGTAGAACAGAGTGTTTGAAGACAATGCACCAATTTAAAGCAACTTCCACTAAGTGTGTGTGTGTGTGTGTGTGTGTGTGTGTGTGTGTGTGTGTGTGTGTGTGTGTGTGTGTGTGTGTGTGTGTGTGTGTGTGTGTGTGTGTGTGTGTGTGTGTGAGGGCCTGCGACCGACACATAGTGTATTGTGTTGGACCAATTCAAAAGTAACGACAACAACAGTGTGCCTCAATCTTTCCCATTCATGATTGTGAAACTTCCACCAAAGACATTGACAAGGATGCATTCCAGCCTTGATCACCCGGTTCATAAAGCTTCTTATGCTTGATGCAACTATTCTGAGCATCAATTTGCCAACCAAAAACATTTAACAACATTGGATCCCAAAACCTGGACCAGCCTCGTTGCGCTCCCTAGCGCGGACAAATCTGCTGAAGAATGCAGGTGCACTCCATCAAGACAGGTGCGACCAAATGCTCCGCACACCACCGGCATGCATAGCCTACCCTTCACAAAGGACTTTCAGTGTCTGCCTTTATAAATCATACCCTGAAAAACAGCTTGAAGGTTGGCTAATGTACGTAGCCTAATAAAACAAATGACTTACGTCTCGAAATTTGTTCCAGTATCTATCCTTGTCGTATTGAGACACGGTGCTCATCCACTTTTCGTTGTCCAGAGGATTCCCATTGTTGTTGTTGTTTCCGAACGTTGTCTCTCCGTGCCTGGCGTCCGCGCCCACGAGCACAGTCGCGAGAGCCAACAGACAGTAAAACATCGCCTAAAAATAACGGAAGAACTAATTAGGCCCTAGGACACGAAGCTATGGAAATTGAAAATCAAGGACACCAGGAGAGTTCAGAGTTATTGCTGGCTAGGTGCTGACTGCTTAAATGTGTGAATGGCAAGAAGCAGGTCGAACGGGTGATAGGGCTATAGAGGCACCTGAACTTTAATCGTGAAAATGATTTATACTAATTCTAATACACTTTACCTTTACTCCTAAAACAAACACCCGCATTCTGAAAACAGTATTTGAAGCAATGGAGGTTTTTTTTTTTTTTTTAAAGAAGAGACAACTCGTTTGAAATAAATAATTAGGCTACTGGAAATATATCGGGTGATTGCACTGGTATACTTGTCCCTCTGATTTTGAAAACCCAAACAGATGCAAGAGGGACAACGGATTAGTGCCATTCACAGTTGCCCCGCTCCCGAAAATGCGTTTGGTGATTAACCGCTTTAAATCCAAATGCAGCACCACAATTGAAGGGAGACGCATATAATCACAAGCAAGAGAGAGTGCGAGAGCGGCGGTCTACCGCCACTAATTAGGTATGTTACATGGAAATAAAAGAAAGGCAAATTCCCGTACGCATCACTTTGACTTACCATGGATAGCTTGTCTCAGTCCCCCGTGGGATATGCGACAAGCAGGGAAAATGAAGTTTCTGCCGGTGTCAAAACGGGCAGATTGTTTATTCAGAAGGAAGTAAATATCCGAGGGGGATGTGGTAGCTCCGAACTCCGCGACGATACTGGGCCCGTCCGGGAGCAGCGGAATTGTGCAGCGGAACGGGTGACTGGTCTCCTCCCACTCGGTAACCCATGCGCGTTAAACTCCGCCTCCCGTTGAGATTAGCTCTCTCTCTCTCTCTCTCTCTCTCTCTCTCTCTCTCTCTCTCTCTCTCTCTCTCTCTCTCTCAGTGACATAATACAGAGAAAGAAAGGCAAAGGATAGGAAAAGAGGAGAGTTCAGATTGATTTAGAACAATGAAGAGGAATGGTGCATTCGCATTGGGTTGTCATTGGACCAAACACTGTTTAGATGCCTCGGTATAACATCAAAAACATAACGTTAACACAGTGAGGAGCCAACCTCTGACAGACGAAATCAATTGCCCTCTCTGCTTCATGCCTGCTTTCACTGTTTGTCACAATCAGCACAGCAGCCAAGCAGTTCGGCCGAGGCAATGACGCCTTCACTAAGGTCACTGTCCCTCCCTGGTACGTTTGAAGATGAAAAAGTAGATCACTTAAATCCAACATATTCTGAGTTGTCAAGTTTGAGTGAGTTGAGATAAATCAAATGTAATTTTCTTGGTCCATTTCAGCGCATTGATATTGTATTCAGTAGGCTACTGAACGTGTTGAGCTGAAATGAATGCGGGGCGCTGTCCCTTCAGCACCACTCACCCACTCACTTATGCATTTAGCGTCAAGGCAACTCGGCTGCCTGCGCTCCAACGGTTTCCCCGGTGGCTAAGCCTAGTCTTTTCAAAACACAAGCAGATAAGCCAGATGCAGCTCGATGCACGGCATCATCACACCGCTGTCGCTAATTTGTAATGTTTAATGGCTGTAAAGGATACCATATGCGCAAAGCGGCGCGCTTAGAGCAGCGGCAGCCGAACACCCACGCAGTCTGGGGCCCCTTAACTGCCGTGCTGGAGCTGGTGGGTATTATGTGCTAGAAGCATCACTTTGGCTGCGCTATTCCGCAGAGTGGTTTGGCTTTCACCATCCAACAACATCCACAGCGAATATCACCGAGAAGCGCCGGAATGGCGAATGGCTGCGGTTTTTCACCATGCCTCCCCAAGGCAACGACATTCATTTTCTATCCATTGTGACAGATGAGATGGGGGAGAAAAAACGCATCGCGGTTGTGGAACAAAGTAAGATGAGCCTCTCTCCGGCACCTGGGGGCTTGTGTGTGTGTGTGTGTGTGTGTGTGTGTGTGTGTGTGTGTGTGTGTGTGTGTGTGTGTGTGTGTGTGTGTGTGTGTGTGTGTGTGTGTGTGTGTGTGTGTGTGTGTGTGTGTGTGTGTGTGTGTGTGTGTGTGTGTGTGTGAGAGAGAGAGAGAGAGAGAGAGAGAGAGCGCGCACTGGCACCGACGGGCCGATGGGAGCGCACAGCTGGCAACTGGCGCTGAGTGATCTGTTGCATGTTGAGGCGACGGGCAGAGCAGAGCAGAGCAGAGCTTACGAGCTGAATTGATGGGTCCCTAATTAAGCCTCACACCTACCAGCAGCAACATAATTAGAACTTACACATTTTCTTGCGCTTCAATTTAGCAGGCGTGATTGACACATTTTGGAAAAATCGCAAGACATCCTGTAGTGGGCTAATTTACACACAACAGAATAGGAGCTCTCTGACTCCACAGGATATTGAAATGATTTGTGTTCAACCCTGCAGAGCCCAAACAATGAACGTGGATTCATGACTTTCAGTAGCAAAATGAAACAACGACGGGCCCCCTTTGGACAAGTGGATGAGCACCGTCTCTCACTACAAGGACAGACAGCCTACTGGGACACATTTACTCGTGTCCGTTAGTTTTTTTCTTTTTCTTTTTTCCTGTTTTCCCAATGGAGGATCGAAATACATTCACCAAACGTGAGGGGAATGCTGTGCCGTGCCTATACATTTTGTCTTGATGGGATGCATTTGTCCCCATGTCCACACAAATAGCGCCCACAATATTGGGTATAAGATACAGAAACAGCTACAATGACCTAGCAAAGAGAGGCCAGATTGATTATTACGCGAATTAGCTGTTACCTCTTCAGACCACCATAGTAAACCAAAACGTGTCTTGCCTGTCACTCAGACTGTGCAGTCGAGGATGTCAGCGTTTCTGCTGACCATTTACACTCTACTGAACTGGTAGTTGCTTTAAATGGGCGCATTGTCCTCAAACACTCTGACCATCAGTGGATTCTACAGTGGCTATTGTAGGGTTTTACCAAACATCATGTGCTTTGGCATACGGTAAATGGTGTCCAGGGGTGTAAAAGGTTACTCATCACCGTAGGTGAAGCACTTAGTGCCCCTGTTGAAACTGCACCATAAACGCGAGCCCTTTGAGAAGCATGTGTTTTCAGGGGTTAGCAAGAGGCTGCCATCTGCTAACAGGTCATATCAAGAGCTTTTAGCCGTAGCCAGTTTGCCCATGCCGCTTGGAGAGTGTCCAGGGGGTTGAAGGAGGTTTGCCTGGAGTTCAACGGCTCTCCGCCCACTGTTTTGTTCCTGCCTTTACATATAAATTCAATGGTGGTGACCTTTGTAGGGAAATTACTTTACATTCATATGGATGTCGATACTGTTGTGAGTTACACAAAGGCGAATAAACTGGTGTTGATGTTGGTTGCCATCTCAACGTAGGCCAATGTAAGGGGTGGCTTGTGATCACATTCCACCTAATTCCTAAATTCTTTAATAATGTCAACTGTTATCCATTAGGACCTAGCCTAACTCAAAATACCTTTTGCCTAATCCAAGATGGCAGCGCATTGACTGGCAGTAGGATTAACCTTTTGTGCAGAGCATCTGTTATAACCTTATAATGACCAAAATTGTAATGACCAAGCCTTAATTTGTTACTTAAGACACTCGTAGCAACGTTCTCGCTCATTGCCATGTTGTTGTGATGTTGTAATAGTCCCCAGATGGGCCCATCTGCACAAAGAGGCTACTGAAAGTAGCTTGGTTATGCCGTTCAGCTACACGGCCTTAGATAGCCTCTTCACATCAGACCTGCAACGGTAGATGCACTTTAACTTGAAGCCAGGCAAAATACAGAGATATGTTTTGTCTCATTATGCATTAGATGTATGATATGGGGGGCTAGAGGAAGAAGAGTCTTCCCTGCTTTCTTTATCATGACTGCTCACAGTAGGCACAACATGCACTTTGCAAGGCCACTTACTCAGACTGCATTATCTTCACTGACACACTCGCACACACACGCCCGCGCGCATGCACGCACACACACACACACACACACACACACACACACACACACACACACACACACACACACACACACACACACACACACACACACACACACACACACACACTCAGCAACAAAGTGTTTTTATATTTCCTACAAAGTAGTGCACTTGTATCTTATCTAAAATTCAACCAGATACATAGGCTACTGTAGGCCTATTGCCATGGCTCCACATTCAAGATGGCTCTTAATATTAACTAAAGCAGTATACGGTAGATATATAAATGGGCTTGTGGATTGATATCCTGACAGACTTACAGAGAGACAGAAAGACAGAAACTGGGGGAGGCAGAAAGATCACATTTCAAGTGTTACATGACGGCATTCCATGCTCAGTGCTATTTTATATGAAGCCTACGTTTCTCTATCCTTGTTGACCTGAGTTGAATCAGATTGAATTCAAATGAGAGAAGGGTACATAAAGTGGTGTAGAGAGTAGGAAGAGGGCATTTGGCCCTGCTGCATGTTAATGTCTGGTGGTGTTATTTTGGAGACTAGCTAGATTCACCTCAGCAATGTCCCAGCTAAGGTGCTGGTTACACATACAGTATGTGCGGATATTTTAACATGCAGATGTTTTTATACATTCACATCTTCTTTCACTCTCATATGTCTTCTGCTAATAAGAGACTGTTTCTGTCATGGGACTTTTCTTATGTTTAGCTCAGTGGTGTACCCCCAACCCCCTCTATCTCACTCTCTCTCTCCTCTCTTCCCAAAGTGACACGTCTTGACCCTGTGTTCCTCCAAGCATGAAATAGGTTGTCTGCTCCCCTTTCTTCCTTCTCCACTCCATCCTTTCCTCCAGCCCCTTACAGTCGCCTGTACCTTCAACCAACTCACTCATTACTTCTCCTCTTTCAACCCTCTATCCTATTTATGCATCTACTCCTGTATCCATCCATCCTCTCCTCCATTCCTCCACCCCCTTCCACAGCTAGCCACACTTTCCCATCTTCCATCCATCTATCTATCCATCCATCCATCCTTTTACTCCATTCCCTCTGCCCAACAGAACCTCTTCTGCATTCACCCCCCCCCTCCAATGTATCATCCATCCATCCCTCCATCTATTTCTTCATCTTCTCCTCCATCCATTTCCATCCTCACCATCCATTCATCCTCTGCATTCCAACTCATAATCTTCTCCTCCATCCCCTCTCTGTTCACTTCATCTACTCCTCCACCCATTCCTCCATCCATAGCCACCCCTAATGTTCCCCTAATGGGTAACGTTTAGGTTAGATTTATAACTAAATATATACTGGATGTTGTCAGGAGAGGTGTTCTGAAACATGTATGTGAAATTCAACGTCTATAACAAAGCCAAACCGCAATATTTTTATGAAAATGTATCATTTTACAGCTACTTCTGAAATATTGGGTTCGTCGCTGGCAGAGCCTCTATGACGTAGATAGAGGGAGTCCAACTAAAGTTCTGGCTCAGCTCTCGCTTGTGGATGTGGGCTTACCAACCATTTTGGCTGTTGTAGAGAGGCTGGGAAAAGTGGACAGTTATATTGTATTTGGGCTATTGAAAATGGTCTATTACTGAGTTTGTGCATTGTGTATTAAAAAAGAAGGATCAGCGGGTCTATCGGTTTATCTAGAATATGAAACTGTTCTGGGTCTCCGCGCTGTCTGTGACCATGCGTAATTTGCTATTATAAACAGGGGGCGATATCTAGGCCTATCTCTCCTTTGCTTTCACATGAGAGATGCATTTCATAGGCAAATCTAAAACAGTCTCAAAGTAAACAATTACATAGGCTACTTAGAAACAGCGACTACTTTAATATTTTTCCCAAAAACGGCATTTTGTGGAGTAACGACATGCCTGCCGCCATGGACTTGCGCCCTCTGTCCATGGTGCTGAAACCGCGGCACTACTCTTATGTGAAGCACGTTACAGTTTCACGATTGGCTTACAGGCTACAAAAAGACCAAACTATACAATAGGCTATGGTTGAAGGCACTACCCTTTGCCGACATGATGAGAAATAATATGGTCACTGTGCGTGGCATGGCGTCAAACGTTTCCTACTCGGTGCAAAACAATAACTCATAGCACCCGAGAAAAATGCCATGTTGTAAAAATGACATATAGACTATTTTCAATTTCAGTTCACTGCTCAGTGGGCCTATTACATGAAACTTCAATAAAGCTCATCCACATGCACGTCACAAAACAATAAACCAGGCGGCGGGACTTTCGATTATATTCCCTCCAAAAATGTCCGAATGTCACAAAAAACAGTTATTTGCATTGTCCGTAATTATACCAAACTAAAAACGTATTCCCGTAGGCTAGAAGAAATTAAGTCTTCAGCTGCTATAATCCTCGTTACAAAACTGAAACAAAAATGCCAGCACAAATATTAGGCTACCTATATAGGCCTACCTATTATTGCATTGCGAGCTGTCCACGTGTGTGGTGCTATAGGGGCGAAATGCACTGGCAGCACTCGTCGTTGAGTTTGGGAAATGTCTTTAGAGGGAGTAGGCCTATTTGAATGTGTAAAACGCGTTGGACATGATGGATATTTTCAGTAGGCTATGCTTGGGGAAGTAGATCGATTATTATTTGTATGCGTTTTGTTTCACCGTCGAGCTTTGCCAAACTAACGTGATGTGGTCCTGACATTTTACTGAATAGCACAATATC